>NC_085042.1:8700692-8738192 GCF_963692335.1 Osmerus eperlanus | reverse complement strand
GGGAGAAGGGACACAAGCCTCTGCTGTCCTGCATGTCGGCAGATTAGTGTGTGTTATCTTCGTCGTGTTTGGACAGGTTCTCTGCCTCTCCCTGTCTTCTCTAACACAGTCTGTCTGTCTGTCTGTCTGTCTGTCTGTCTGTCTCTGTCTGTCTCTCTCTCTCTCTCTCTCTCTCTCTCTCTCTCTCTCTCTCTCTCTCTCTCTCTCTCTCTCTCTCTCTCTCTCTGTCTATGTCTCTGTGTCTGTCTGTCACTCTCTCTCTCTCTCTCTCTCTCTCTCTGTCTCTGTCTCTGTCTCTCTCTCTCTCATCCCTCTCTCTCTCTCTGTCTCTGTCTCTGTCTCTGTGTCTCTGTCTCTGTCTGTCCTCCCCCAGCCCATCGCTACCACCAGTCCAAGGCGAGCAGTCAGGGTGGCCACAGCAAGTCTTCCAGCGCCCCACTCCTCCCGCTCCACCAGTCCTGGACCACACTGGCAGCAACGAGGGCATCGGCCCCTACAAGCCCCCCGAGCGGCGCTCCCTGGAGCCCCCCTGCGGGCCCTGCCCCCCCTCCTCCTCCCACGCGGCCCGGGCGCTCACACCACCCCTCCGCCCCCCTCGACAGAGCCGGACGGAGGCCGCGCCCACAACCTGCTCCCCCGGCCGCCGCGAGAGACCGGTCCGAACCACGCCACTTCAACCCTCTCAGGTGAGAGAGTGTGTGTGTGTGTGTGTGTGTGTGTGTGAGCGAGCGAGCAGCGAGCATCATGTTAATTAATCTGTCTCTGTTAGCTCTGATCCTCTGAAAAAATACATTCAAACACACACACTTACACTTACACACACGGGACACAAGCCGAGGAAGCGAAAGATTTCAGTCGTATCTAATCTCAGGTGACATTGCCGTGACCCAGGCAACATGACAACACTCTGCCCCCTGGTGGCCACGCTGAGTACGGCACCCCCAAGCCAGCCCACTGCTGTGCTCCAGTCTCACCTCTCCACAGTGCGGCTCCGGCTCTGTAAACGACACTAATGACCGTCTGAACTTGGAAAAGATTCAGCTGGGTTGTTGTTGACGATGCCTTTCTCCCCTTTCCACGTCGACTGACTAAACGCAACTCCCCCCCGTCTCGCTGCTCTCTCTCTCTCTCAACAGTCAGAGGGAGGGCTCGTTGTTGTGGCCAATCAAACCTGTACCCCCCCCACCCCCTCCCCCCCGGCTCTGAGTCTGACTCTGCCAGGGGGTGTCGAGCCGGGAGCCCACATACCTTCCCTCGGACGTCAGACCGTGGAAGGCGCCATTGTTTAACACAATTAGGAGCTGAGGGCTCGTTTACGTTGGCCCCCGGCCAGAGAGCGGCTGGGTTTCCTGAGTGAGTGCTGCGGGGCGAGCGACTGAGCGTCATGCCCCGACGGAGATTAACCCCTTTCTGACAGGTCGGCAGCTTCAAATGCGCCAGACTAGATCAGGGCTAATCTGGTAACACACACACACACACTCCCCCCAATGCCTTCTGCTCCTGGCCAGACATGTAAGACAACAGGTGGCTTATAGGAGCCTCCCTGTGGTCTGCATGTGTACAAACATGACGTTTTTAGCGAAAACCTCCCCCTCCTGTGTCATACTGAAAGGAGGTGTTGTATGGAAGACCCATAGTGGAGTACTGGACTGGTACAAAGTCAGATATGAATATTTGAGATGTCTAATAAAGCAAGGGGTAATAGTGAAGCATGCAGCCAGTTTCCAGCACGTTGCCACAGAGGATTGCAGACCTGATTGCTCTGGCAGAAGGTGCAGCCGACATGTTGTCCTGTAGCAGGTGCGTGACAGAGGGGCCGACATGTTGTCCTGTAGCAGGTGCGTGACAGAGGGGGCCGACATGTTGTCCTGTAGCAGGTGCGTGACAGAGGGGCCGACGTGGTCCTCTCTGGGAGCTCTCTCTCTGAAGGCTCAGCAAATCCACACGTCCCGTAATCCTAACCCCACTCACACTCATCTTCCTTCTAATCCCTCTGGTCGATACCGCTCTCTGTTTTCCGGGAAATCGCCCTGAGCGCCGCGTCGTCAGCCGGCTCCTCGTGATCGCAGAGTGCCCGAGGTGAAAGGTCATCGTCATGGTTGGAAGGGTGGACGGTGTTTACTGTCAGCGTCTCTCCCGGCAGGCTGGGTCTGGGAAGACCAGAGGGGAGCCAGGCTGAAGCTGCTGTGATGACGTCCTGCACGTTATAATCTAACTTCCTCTTTTGTCTGTGACACAGGACTAAGGACTCCCTGCTCCCGGTGACCCGGCGTCTCTCTGGCGACAGTGACTCCTCCACTGCCTCCTCCAAGGGGGGAGGAGGGGGGAGGATCTCCCTGGGGGGTGGCCGGCGTGGAGGCGAGGAGGTGGTGCTGATGGTGAACAGGAAGGAGGGGAGACACGTGATTGAGCGGTCCGGGGGCAGATCCCAGCCCTGCGCCCCCCTCTGCCCCGCGCACGCAGCCACTCCCGGGAACGCCCCTCCGCCGCCGCCCCCACACTCAAACCCAGCCCCCCTCAGGGCCCCTCCGAGGGGCTCCGGAACCCCGCATGGACCGTGGCCGCTCCCTGGGGCCTGAGGGCCCCCGGAGGCTCCAGGCCCCCCGCTCACCAGAGCCAGGGCAAGCTGCCAGGCCGCAGCAGGACCAACGACGAGAGCCCGGGGCCCTCCCCTCGCCACGGGGACCCCCAGCCCCCGGCCCCCGACAGACGGGGGGAGCTCCGGACCAAGCAGGCCCCCCCGGCCTCCTCCCCTCGGCTCAGCTTCTCCAGGAAGCAGTCGTCCCCCTCCTCCGGCTCACCCATCAAGGGCTTCCAGAGTGGCAGCCCCAGTAAGAGGCCACAGTGGCCTCCCCGGCCCCCGGCCCCCCGCTCCCCCCTCCGTGGGGAAGGGCAGGCTGCTGCCCCCCGTCTCCTCCCAGGGGGGCCGGCGCTCCCCTCACGCCTCCCCCCGTCACTCCCACCACCACGGCCCACGCTCCCCCAGGGCCTCCCTCAGCCCTCGCTCCACCAGCCGGGGCTACGAAGCTGGGCGGCGGGCCCCGAGCACCACAACGGACCTCGCGGAGGAGGGCCACGCATCGGCTTCCAGACTCTGCCCACCCTTGACCCCCAGAAGGAGCAGGATCTGTACCGCAAGCTTCGAGGGCCGAGTTCCTGGCCAACACCCAGCAGGTGAGAGGGCCCCCCGTCAGAGTCCCTGTCGGGGCCTCTCTGCCGCCCCCTGGCTCCGCACAACCGCAGCTGGGAGGAGTGGCTCTCAGCACCCCGGCCTCCTCCGACCCCAACGTCACCGACTCGGCCTACTCCTCCTCAACTCCTCCACCTCCTCCCTCAACGTGGGGGGCAAGGCAGGACCCCTGCCTGACCTACGGGAATCCAGGAGAAGCAATCAACGCCCCTGCCTCCTGGAAGAACCCCTGGCCCCGCTGCAAGGCCATGCCCCAGGCGGACTACCCAACGGGAGGCACCCGGAGCCTGACGCTGGGCCGGGCGAGGTGGAGGTCTCAGGAAGGCTCCCTGCCATATCCAGCTCCATGGAGGAAGGGGAGCTGCAGGCTAGCCTGCCTGGCCTGAGTGACTCGGCGCTGGGCAACGCGCTGTCCCCGATCCCCTTAGAACCACCTTTCCAGTCCCGGCTTGTGAATGGACTCCATGGACGCTGCCCTCTGTCCAGGCCGGGGAAGAACCTGCAGGGGCTTCTGGACTGGAGCTCTGAGCCCGAAGGAGACGTCCCTCTGGAGGAACAGCAGCCAAACTTCCCCTACGACCTGGAGGATGGAGACCCAGATGACCTGCCCCCTCCAGAGCTCTGCCCTTCCCCCGTGCCTCTGCCCCCGTCGGAGGACTGCTCCTTCCAGGACTCCTCCAGCGAGAGCTCCTCCATGTGTCTGAGCCTGAGCGAATCCCGCTCCGACGGCTCCTCCCCCCCGCCGCCGGCCAACGGCGAGGCGGACGGCGTCGTGGTCCTCCGGCCCAAGCGGAGTCAAAAGAAGGCCGAGCGCGTCCCCTCCATCTACAAACTCAAGCTGAGGCCCAGGATCCGGCCTCGCACCGACAACCGGCCAGAGAACAGCCCCTCTCGTATCCCCACCCCGGTCAGCTACAGGGACCTCCAGGCGCACGGGAGCCCCTCCCCCCTCCACACCCCGCCCCCCCAGTCCCCTCAGGGCTCCCAGTCCAACGGCCACCCCGCCTCTCGGAAGGGCCTGCACCAGGCCTTTGCTGACCTGATCCAGCCCCACCCTCGCTCCCCGGGCATGGGTAGCAGGGAGCGCTCCTACTCGGGGGAGTCGGGGAGCCTGGATGGAGAAGCCTGGATGTAGCCTGGACGACGATCTCTCTCGGACGGTGATGGAGGGAGAGAGAGCAGCTCTGCTGTAGGAACATTAACTACTTTTTTTAAAGACTGGAGAAGGGACTATAGACTGTTTGTAGAGCATGTTTCACTCTTTTCTGCTTTTTATCTGTTAGTCAGGCCCCTTGCTGGGTTTGGATGTCTGTTTTTTTTGCACTGTAAGCTTGATTATTTATTACCAAAGGATCAGTTGAGAATTTTCATTGATGTTGAATGGTTTTATTGTCAGCCTGGGGTTGTTTTGGTCCTAATCTGTCTTATATAACACACCGACAAAGTGACAAAACCATGTTGCCACTGAAGAGAGAGAGAGAGAGTGAGACTGATGGAGAGAGAGGGAGCGACATAGAGAGAGAGGGAGAGGGAGAGGGAGAGGGAGGGAGAGAGAGAGGGAAAGAGGGAAAGAGGGGAGAGAGGGAGAGAGGGAGAGGGATATATATAGAGGGGGGAGATAGAAAAAGAGAAAGAGACAGAGAGACACAGAAAGACAAATAGAAAGACACAGAGAGAAAAAGAGAGACAGAGGGAGAAGAGAGAGAGAGATACAGAGAGAGGGAAACAGAGAGAGAGAGAGAGAGAGAGAGGAGAGAGAGAGAGAGAGAGAGAGAGAGAGAGAGAGAGAGAGAGAGAGAGAGAGAGAGAGAGAGAGAGAGAGAGAGAGAGAGAGAGAGAGAGAGAGAGAGAGAGAGAGAGAGAGAGAGAGAGAGAGAGAGAGAGAGAGAGAGAGAGAGAGAGAGAGAGAGAGAGAGGAGGAGGGGGAACATGATGTGCTGTCACATGCACTGCAGAGGACATGCCCTGAGGAGAGAGACCCTGGAACAGAGGAACACTGCCAGCCAATCCACAGCCTCGCTCCGTAACCACGACCCCAACCACAGTTCCGTAACCATGACTCCCTCTCCTGGATGGGCCAAAGCAACTATGATCGCCTCGATTGTCAGAATACTGCTAAAAAGTAGTGCAACGGTTATATTTCAACCTTCTCACACCATCAATACCCTGCAAACACCCAACGTGCTTCTTAGATAACGACCTCATCTCACAACAAACCCTGGAAACGTAATATCTGTGCTCTACTTATATTTTAGTCCATCAGCCTCACCTTGGACTGTGCTTTGCCATACCTGTTTGATGATGTCACTTCCTCTAAGCCAATTCACACGGACCTGAACAAGTTGATGTTTGCGTTTCTGTATGTACGCTTTTAGTGTGAATATATATATTTGGTGTAGTGTTCTAAATATTATTTTCTATTTCTTAACTTCAGTCTGGGATAAGGGTGTCATTGTCACTGAAAACAGGAACACTTAATTCTTCCATTAATATGATATACACCCTGGAAGTCAGCATTAATGTGTGTGTACAAAGACTACAGCATTGTTGAAAAGGATGAATGTGTAAATATGTGTATGTGTACATACAGCGTGGGTATGGTGTGTAAATACCAGGAATTTAAAATTGAAATGTGTATATATTCACTGTAATGATTTAAATGTTGCCTTAGCTATGCAATATTGCTGTTGGAAATGCCTTGACAATTCCCTATGCCTTAAAATGTGTGTGTGGTTGTAGAGGGAGAATTTTTGTGCCCAAGCTCTGCTAAATATGAGTTCATTGCCATCACAACCAGGTTCACAAAATGTAGAACTGGTTCATGTAATTTGATGCAGGAAGGAAGAGATGAGGGAAAAATGACCAATATTGGACATGATTTATGTCATGAGCCTTTTGCTTTGGAATGAATTGTTCACATATGCCATAGATATCCAGCCTAAGTCTTTATAATATCTGTATCACTATTCCGGAAGTTATTCAAGCCTCCTCGCTTTTAATCAACAGCCAACAGGGACATCTAGTGGCTGGATGAAAACCTGTTTCGAATTTTTCATGGAACGATGTTTCACTTTACTTTCAATGTTATTATGTCGAACATTGTTTCTTCTACTTGATTCATCGGGAAGGATAGAATGGGGATATTTCCTGGGTGGCTTTGTGACTGCCCAACTAAATGACTTTGTTTTGCTTGAGTAGCTGTATGTGGAATGGCTCATGAATGATGGATAATGTAATGAATATGAACGCCTCCTGTTAGGACATAGTGCCTAATTGGCATCATCGGTTACCTGGCAGGGCTAGGATGGATTTGTGGTGCTGGCATGAGGCTTCTGAACTTGTAAAACATCAGGAGGGTTTCATAGACGGAATGGAAGGAACGAACGCAAGAGGGATAGTGTTGGTGGCACCAATAGCTGAATTATTAATGATAGGTCTACGATTCGTGTGTACGACCATCAATGTACATACTCTATGAGAAAATGTAGGGGGGGGGGGGGGTGCTGTATAAGCGACAAATTGAGTGATTTGGGGCTTATTTATTTATTTAAATCAAGGCTCGTTGGTCTGAAGGGACCGTTTTTAATGTAGGTGGAAGGTGGTCAGTATGGAGAGAGGAACCAGGAACACGAAGAACAGGTGTTCTATACATCAATAGATTGGGAATGACAAAATATTGGACATACTGATGACACAGTCACAAGCGCATTTTACTGTCATACCTTTGGTTTTAAGGCTGACTTTGACCTTTATTCTTCATAAACTGCTTTTAAACTGTCTCGCCATTCCCTTTCACTACCACAGTCGACCAAATAATCACGGCAAACCAGATACGAATACAATGTTTTACTAGACAATCCGGATGTTATACCATACGACTGTGTAAAGGGAATAACGTTATAAACACGTTAATTTCATATTCTAGGAATATCTGGTTTAGGATACTGGAATACCTGGAGATCAAATCTACACATTCATACACACTGCTAACCTTTTCATTGCTATCACATTTGCATTTGGCCCTTCACTGTCTGCCATTAAGAAACTATATTGAGTGTTTCACATATTTATCTATGGTTGACTTGAATTCTTATCTGACCAGTATAAAGTTGATTTCACTGTATTGCTTATTGAAGGTGTTTAAAAGTTCATGCATTTGTGCAGTTATATTTAAGTTTTTAAATGATGGGTAATATGTTGGTATGTTAAAACATCCAATAATTTACAGAAGGTCAGACCTGGAGCAAAACCGCGATGTTGGGATTGGGTAAATGTCACTTCCGACAAATATGATTACAAATACAGAACGATATCCTTGTTTTACAATCTTCCGATGAGTTTTATGTCAACTATTTTTGCGCGTTTGGTTTTGTTTGTCCAGCAAAGCTTGTAAATGTCAAGATTCTTTCTCTTTTTCTCTTGGAAATATTTATAAATGACTGAATACAAAATAAAACTGTTCATGAAATGTCAAGCAGAATTCATTTGTTAAAGCATTATTTGCTGACGTTTCAGCATCTTCTGTTTAAACATGTCAAATAAATGTAGTGAAAAAAAATCTTCTGGATGCATTAAATAGCAATACTGCAATGCAAAACTTTACTGTTCGCTGAAAATAAAATGTTGCTCTTTTAATAAATATGTTCCTTGGATTTTAAGTGTGGATTAATTTTTTACAAAATGTTGAGTGCAACTTGTAGAGTCATATTAACTGCTATGAAGGAGATTAATTCACTTAATTCAAAGGCTTGAATGAATGATAAATCATCTGTAAAAAAAAAAATTTTATTTGAAAATATTAATTTAGAACGTAGCGTACACCTCCCAATTTTCGAATGGTAAAGTAAAAATGTCCTTGTTGCGGAAATCGGAAGTGGGAGGCGACGAAGGCCAAATCAAATACTTCTCTAGCCTGCCTCGGTAAGAAGTCTGGAATTTTCCTCTTGAATTTCCATGTGTAGAGCCTAATTTTAACTTCAGAAGGTACGTTAATTCTGTTTGGTTGGATTTTAAAATAGGTCGTTAGATTAAGAGCTTAACTATCCGGGATAAGGCTTCCTTAAGCCTCTACTTAGAAGGTCATGTCTTCGTTAGCAGGGACATAGCATCAGCGCCAGAGGCTCTGGATGTGGCAAGTGTAGCGTAGCTAACATTAGCTTTCTCGTTAGCAGTTGTTGTTGTGTAGCAAGTTCATTCATCCACTGCAAACATGCAGGAATGGGCAAATCAGCTATGCGTGAGTGATTAACTACCAACCACAGTTTATTTGTAACTTTTTGTGAGCTGTTCGATTGTAGTTGACAGTCAGAAGCCAGTAATGGTCATCTTTAGCTTCACAAAAGCTACAGCTCTAGCTACAGTAGCTTACTTAATTACAACTCAGCTAGCGCAAGTCTAGCCTACTGCTTCTAGGAAAATGACAGTGAAGTCTACCAACTAAATGTTAGCTATTCTTCGGTGATCAAGCTATCGCCTAGCTAACTAGATAGTTACTGAGTAATTTACTCAGTACAACTGGCTAGTTATGTTAGTTTGATTCCTTGTTATGTTAGTTACTGCTAGACTAACTTAACTAGCTACTTAGCCCCGGTGGACTTCTGGCTATTTTGTTTAGCTTGCTACTAGTGTGCTAGCACCACTAACTAACTAGCTAGCTATAACTTGGCTGGCGTAACATATGGCTTGCTACATAGATGCTACATACAGTCGTTATGTTATTTAGCCGATATCTTTTCACCGTGTATTGATGCGGAAACAGTTTTAGTTTGTTGTTTGTCACAGTAGCTAGTCTACTTATATTTTATGGAGTAGTTACGTCAGTATGTTAATTAGATACTTTGTATCACTGCTGTACTGTATTGTGACAGCTGTCAAAATTGAAGCTAGCTACTTGCTAGCTTGCTAGCTTCGATGTAAATATCGAGTTTTCTATTTTTTGATTCACGCAGTTGAGCATACTTTGTAAAAATGTATATTCTACCAAAGAGTGCCACAGTTTACTATTTTGCATCATGCGTGCATTTAATCCCAGAGTACTTTTTTCGTAATGGGACGACCTTTCACATGAAGGGTAGTGGATCAAAAGTGGAATTCAAAAACAGGAAATGGGTTAGTGCTGCAGTTCTGTAGACAGCTTATGAGATGGAGACCCCAGAGGGCATATATAGGCAAGCATCCTGATGGACAATGTGCTGACATAGACGGTTTCAAAGGTTGCATTTGGCCAACTGATGTGCTTCTTTTGCTTAGAAACCATTGTGTTATCCTCCAGAAAACCCATAAATGTCTCAGTGTTGAAGACAGGATATCCTCCTGATTTTCTGGCACTTGTATTTTTTTTTTTAAACCCCGTTTCCTCTGTGGTTCCCTCTCTCTTTCAGGAAAAAAAAACTTGTATGTTGTTATTCTCTGTCATCCACTGTGTATCTTTCGCAGGAGAACCGACAATTCGGATCCAAGATGACGGACTCCAAGTATTTCACCACTACCAAGAAAGGTCTGAATGCTTCACTCGATTTTTTCCCTTAAATGTTATTATCCCTAGATTTATGTTAGTATCTGCTTTGAATCTAAAGCTTCTGCCTGCACTAAATCGTATCAGCCACAGAGAGTTCCAGAGGAAGGGGAGAGCGATCTCTGGGCTGGCCAGAACACTGGCTGTGTGATAAAGGCAGCAGTTCTAGTCACCTGAATCGGCTTAGGAACATTGGGCATTAACTCTCTAAAAGTTCCCCACCCCTTCTGTCTCTCCTTGGCCCTGTCTCACCCGTGAGTGTTCCCTCTCACCCCTACCACCCCTAACTGCCACTTGCTGACTGAGTGTTCCCTCTCACCCATACCACCCCTAACTGCCACCTGCTGACATCAACCCTGACTGCCTCAGCACCGATCAGATGATTATTTCCCTCATGATGGTGTTAGCCGTGAGATGTGCTTGTCTCAAAGCTATGGGTTAGTCCCACTGGCAGGTGTGTGTGTGTGTGTGTTTGAGCCCAGAGCAAACTCCCTGGACATGCAGCAGCATCCATCTGAGATCCAAACGGCTCAGCTAGCTAGCCTGAGGGGAGGCCAAAGTCCAGCGTCTGTGTTTGTTTTTGCACGTAGGCCACACAAATAGAGCAGGGTCGATAGGCCTCCATCAGAGATGTGCAAGGATTCATCCGAACCTCTGAGATCTCAAGTTGCTTCCCTGTGTGTGTGGTCATGTCACCAATTGGAGTTGTTGTTGACGTAGACCAGCCTGTGTTTAAGCAGTGTCACCCGAGGGGGAGTGTGGCATTACTGAATGTCGGCACGATCCTGATGGTATTCAGCAATAACGCACAACCTTTGAGTGTGATTTTGCTTTTATGCAACATTAAGCGCCATTTATTAGTTAACAAAGCGACTACAGATGATATGATTTCGATTATTATCATTTCTTTGGTTCCGCCATCACAAAATAGTTCTGCAACTCCGACGGACTGTTGCCAAGCAATACCACCCTTTCCTTGTCCAATCAAATCATTTGGTCAGAACTAGCCGTTTCATATAGAAGTTTCAAACGCTACCTGTTGAACAGACCCCCTTGTCGAACGGTTTCGTTCGTCGGTTGATGTTTTTGTTGGTTGACTGCTGTTTGCAGGAGAGATCTTCGAGCTGAAAGCTGAGCTGAACAGCGACAAGAAGGAAAAGAAAAAGGAGGCAGTGAAGAAGGTGATCGCCTCCATGACGGTTGGCAAGGACGTGAGGTACGTTCCCTCCACAGACACCCGACACGTATCATCTCATCCACGCTGTGACTCGTGTTGTGAGCTAGGACTCTGACTTGTGAGCTAGGACTCTGACTTGTGAGCGAGCTAGGACTCTGACTTGTGAGCTAGGACTCTGACTTGTGAGCTAGGACTCTGACTTGTGAGCTAGGACTCTGACTTGTGAGCTAGGACTCTGACTCTGACTCGTGAGCTAGGACTCTGACTTGTGAGCTAGGACTCTGACTCGTGAGCTAGGACTCTATTTATTTTATTTATTTATTTATTTAAAGAAACAGGGACAGCGTACAATAAACATTAACCTCAAGAGGACAGATGCATAGTACCAGGTTTTAGCTCAAGAGCTCATTTTCACCCGTAGTCCCTGGGCAGGCTGATCTTAACTAAAATACATCATACATCATGCATACATGAATAGTGACATTTACATTGACCAAGTAAACTCTGACTCTTACTCTGACTTGTGAGCTAGGACTGACTCTGACTTGTGAGCTAGGACTCTGACTCTGACTTGTGAGCTAGGAATCTGACTCTGACTTGTGAGCTAAGACTCTGACTTGTGCTTGTGTCTCAGTGCCTTGTTTCCAGACGTGGTGAACTGCATGCAGACCGACAACCTGGAGCTGAAGAAGCTGGTGTATCTTTACCTGATGAACTACGCCAAGAGCCAGCCTGACATGGCTATCATGGCGGTCAACACCTTCGTCAAGGTACGCCAGACAGTTTTGTTAATTACCTACCTGCTGTATTTGAGATGATACTGTTGCACTGGAGTATTATTTTTGTTCGCTGTGCCTCGGACCTGAGATGTGGCGTCCTAAAAAGGCAAAAAAAAAACCTTGGCCTGGTACTTGTGTCACACACTCAGGAGCACTGATGTTTACCTCCTCCCCCCCTCCTCCAGGACTGCGAGGACCCCAACCCCTTGATCCGGGCCCTGGCTGTACGCACCATGGGCTGCATCCGCGTGGACAAGATCACGGAGTACCTGTGCGAGCCGCTGAGGAAGTGTCTGAAGGACGAGGACCCCTACGTGAGGAAGACGGCGGCCGTGTGCGTGGCCAAGCTCCACGACATCAACGCCCAGCTGGTGGAGGACCAGGGCTTCCTGGACACCCTCAAGGACCTGATATCAGACTCCAACCCCATGGTGAGGCTCCCTCGCCCAGCCACGCCGGCCAGGCCAGGCCCTGGTCTAGACTGCTGGCCTGCGGGCATCGGGGGGGAGTTGACCTACATTTTCAACTTGTTCCTCTGTCCCATACACTGTCTCTCTGTATCTCTCTCCCTCTATCGCGCTCTCTCTCTCTCTGTCTCTCTGTCTCTCTCTCCCTCTATCGCTCTCTCCCTCTATGTCTCTCTCTGTCTCTCTCTTTCCCTCTCTGTCTCTCTCTTTCCCTCTCTGTCTCTCTCTCTCTCTCTCTCTCTCTCTCTCTCTCTCTCTCTCTCTCTCTCTCTCTCTCTCTCTCTCTCTCTCTCTCTCTCTCTCTCTCTCTCTCTCTCTCTCTCTCTCTCTCTCTCTCTCTCTCTCTCTCTCCCTCTATGTCTCTCTCTCTCTCTCTCTCCCTCTATGTCTCTCTCTCTCTCTCTCTCCCTCTATGTCTCCCTCTCAGGTGGTAGCTAATGCCGTGGCAGCCCTGTCAGAGATAGCCGAGTCCCACCCCAACAGCAACCTGCTGGACCTCAACCCCCAGTCCATCAACAAGCTGCTGACAGCCCTGAACGAGTGCACCGAGTGGGGCCAGATCTTCATCCTGGACTGCCTGGCCAACTACACCCCCCGCGATGACCGCGAGTCCCAGAGGTCAGAGGTCACCGGCGCTCCTCCGAGTCACGTGGAGCGGACAGTCTGTATCCGTCACACTTCCTGACTCTCCTCTTCTTCTGTCCTTCAGCATCTGCGAGCGCGTCACCCCTCGCCTGTCCCACGCCAACTCGGCGGTGGTGCTCTCAGCCGTCAAGGTGCTCATGAAGTTCATGGAGATGCTTCCTAAGGATCTGGACTACTACAGCACACTGCTGAAGAAGCTGGCTCCACCGCTGGTCACCCTGCTGTCGGCCGAGCCGGAGCTGCAGTACGTGGCCCTCAGGAACATCAACCTCATCGTCCAGAAGCGGTAGGAAGGACTTCCTGTCTGACGACTTGTCTCACTTCCTGTCTCACTTCCTGTCTCACTATCTGTCGCACCCCCTCTTGATGACAGTTTACTGTTGACGTTTTGGTTCTTTTAGCCAGCTGCTTTTATCCATAGCGACATACTAATGGTGAAAATAGAAAGTCCAGCAGAAGATCCAGCATCAAAAGTGCAGTGGTTCCAACAGGATATTGATGTTTAGAGTACAGGAACGTTCTGTATTTACCAGCCACATCTCAGTTAAAATCCTTTTTCTCTTGACGGCCGCCAGCCTTCCTTCCTGCCGTCCCTTTTACCCGCCGTTGAGAGATGCATAAGTGGATGTGCATCCATATTTAAACAGGCTCTTTCCTGGGATCGTTACACAGCAGGTGATGGTTCTGGTAACGACTGTGGTCTCCTGATCCTCAGGCCTGAGATCCTGAAGCATGAGATGAAGGTGTTCTTTGTCAAGTACAACGACCCCATCTACGTCAAGCTGGAGAAGTTGGACATCATGATCCGCCTGGCCTCCCAGGCCAACATCGCCCAGGTAACCAGTCGCCCCAGGCGACGGTCTTCAATAAAGGCCCGTCAGGCAGAGGATGGTTTAGTCATGTCTGATTGAGTAGCTTCTTCTAATCCAGCAGATATCTTATCACGTGATGACTAGCTGCTGCAGGTATCATGTACGCCTGTCAGTAAGTCTGTGATAAACTGTACGTACGCAGGCCTGTGACAGGGATTCTGTCTCGTAGGTGCTGGCCGAGCTAAAGGAGTACGCCACCGAGGTGGACGTGGACTTTGTGCGTAAGGCAGTGCGAGCCATCGGGCGCTGTGCCATCAAGGTGGAGGTGAGGGCTCGTCACATGACACTGTCACATGACACTGTCACATGACACTGTCACATGACACTGTCACATGACACTGTCACATGACACTGTCACATGACACCGGCAGGATCTGAAGGCTGCCGGAGACTCAGTGCTGTGTCTCCTGACCGTGTGGTCTCATCTGCTGTGTGTCATGTGACTTTGTGTGTCATGTGACTTTGTGTGTCATGTGACTTTGTGTCAGAGTTTGTACACACACACCCTGCATGTGATCAGCTGTGTAACACGTCGAAACGTTCACAGGTTCTAACTGGCATTAGGACTCCCAGGCCCCTCCGGCGAATGTTTTAAAGTTGGAATGCTTCCCTGTGAGTGTTTACAGGTTAGCTAGCGAGGGCTGGTTTAGACTGACAGGTCTCTCTCCCTCTCTCTCCCCCCCCCTCTCTCTCTCCCCCTTCTCTCTCTCTCCCCCCCCTCCCCCCTCCTGTGTTTGTCAGCAATCCGCGGAGCGTTGTGTCAGCACCCTGCTGGACCTCATCCAGACCAAGGTCAACTACGTGGTCCAGGAGGCCATCGTGGTCATTAAGGACATCTTCCGCAAATACCCCAACAAGTAGGTCACCTGTCGGCCACCAGCTCCTCATCTCCCGGGAAACGACCGGACAGCCGGAAGGAAATTTATTTCAGACGTTTATCTAGGAATCTAATGTCTCGGAATTCACTCGCGAACAGGCTCTTGCGGTGCGTTTGAAGAAAGGCTAAAATAGAAAAAACGATCTGATGTAAATCAGATTTCCTGTTTAAGGGATTGCTCCAGTCGTGTGTCTGTCAGTGGGTGATTGTGTTTAGTGCGTCAGTGAAGCTGCGAGGGGTGAATTATTCTTTACTGCAGGCTTAGTTTTCTCCTGACAGACCTCATTGATCAAAGGAGATTGCGTTTAGCATCTCTGCAGCAGTATCTCAGGGGGGGGAAACAACGTATCGTTGGAGTCAGCTAACCGGATGTTCCAGTGTGTAATTTTGGATTACCACCCGCTTGGATTTCCCTAAAGGACCAGTCTATACCACTACTTTAGTTTTTGGATTGTCATCTGGGAATGCATGATTATGCATCAAGCAATTTTGCACATACGAGTGTATATACACACACACACACACTTTCTGGAGTCTGATGTGTTCCTCCAATAATGGTGAGGGAGAAGCAGAGAGAGAGAGAGAGGGAGCTCATTAAACCAACTTAAACGTTTTTCTGCTTGTCTTGCATCGTGTAAGAGAGTGAGGCTCCACTCAGCTCTCCTGTGCTGTTTAACAGCTGTGTCACAGAGTGAAACGGCTACCTGGCCTCATTAACTATTCATTAACTAATTCGAAGTCAAAAACAATGTTTGTAGCGTGTGGGCCAGCCGTTACAGTTTAATAATTGCATCGTCACAGCTTTCTTATTAAGTGCAGTCAACGAAATATACACACACACAAGAAGAAGGAGTCTGAATTGTTGCATAATAAAAGTTCACAGACTGTGAAATCTTTTATTAGTGGGTTCAAACAGGAGTGTGTGAGCGCATTCAATAGACCTAATGGGAGTCAGGTGGCTGAGCGGTTAGGGAATCGGGCTAGTAATCAGAAGGTCGCTGGTTCGATTGTGTCCTTGGGCGAGGCACTTCACCCTACTTGCATCAGGGGGAATGTCCCTGTACTCACTGTAAGTCGCTCTGGATAAGAGCGTCTGCTAAAGGTAAATGTGATGTAATGCATGCGCTGCCTTTTGGAAGAGAGATAGAAAAAGCTGAAGTACCAATGCTAATGCAGTCCTGTCTTTTAAGATTCAACTCGACACACCCAAGAGTGGTGCCAGAGTGGTGGTATTTTTAAGGCTTTTATTTTCATCTCCACTCTGGATGCGTGTCTGTGTTCTGCACCTCCTGTGTCACCGACCGTCTCTGGTGGAGGGGATCCCTCGCTGAACTGCTGCTCTCAAAGTTCCTTCCATTTTTCCTCTCAGTTTCTCCTCGTCGTCCTTCAGGGTTTAGGCGCAGCTCTGCGGGCGTACGTGAAGCTCGTCTGTGATGCCGCTCGTCAAAAGGGCCACAGAAATAAAAGCGTTTTTACGTCTAGCACAACAAAAACACATTCTGGGATGAAGTGGCGTGCTGGGAAAAAGCGTGTGTGTGAACCCAGGCGTGCTGCTCGTGTCTCCAGGTACGAGAGCGTGATCGCTACCCTGTGTGAGAACCTGGACTCCCTGGACGAGCCGGAGGCTCGCGCCGCCATGATCTGGATCGTGGGCGAGTACGCCGAGAGGATCGACAACGCCGACGAGCTGCTGGAGAGCTTCCTGGAGGGCTTCCACGACGAGAGCACCCAGGTCAGAGCTCCACACTCACCCCACACTGTGCCCCGTCTCTGGGGCTGTTTCTGTCTGGGTGTGGGGGTGTATTACCAGAGTGTGTGTGTGTGTGTGTAACCAGAGTGTGTGTGTGTGTGGGGGTGTAACCTGACAGGTGCAACTGCAGCTGTTAACAGCCATCGTCAAGCTGTTCCTCAAGAAGCCCACGGAGACCCAGGAACTGGTGCAGCAGGTCCTCAGCCTGGCCACACAGGTGGGTCCCACACACACACTACACACACACATTGCATGCTGGGAGGTCATTCAGACAGCGCTCTGCCCTCATTCTCCCATGACGATGACACCCCCTGCAGACGATACTCGTCGGCCCTGCTGAAAGAACCGGGCATGACTAGATAGCCTGACAGAAGGGAATCTCAACAGGGTATTGTCACGCCCTGAATAGTTGGCGAGTCTGGGGTAGCTGAATGCTGCAAGGTCACCTTCATAGCTTCGTACGCACACAGGCGTTTTTCTCAGCGCTGAATCGACCAGGGCGCGTGAGATGGTATCACCAGGTCTGAAGGAGAGAGCTGCAGAGGAGACAAGCTGCCTAGCGTCCTGTTTTCCCACCCAGAGATCCTGTAGACGAGGGGGGAGGCAAGGGAGGGGGAAGGGGGGAAGGGAGGTTGGATGTGGAGGGAGAGTGTGTGTTTGTGTGTGGTGGCGGCGGGGGGTTAGATGATTATAGTATTAAACAGTCATTCCCCCCCTTCCCCCCCCTCTCCTCCTCCCCCTTCCCCCCTCTCTTCCTCTCCTCCTTCCCCCCCCCTCTCCTCCTCCCTCCTCCTCCTCCCCCACCCCAGGACTCTGACAACCCTGACCTGCGTGACCGGGGCTACATCTACTGGCGCCTGCTCTCCACCGACCCGGTGGCGGCCAAGGAGGTGGTTCTGGCTGAGAAGCCCCTGATCTCGGAGGAGACGGACCTGATCGAGCCCACCCTGCTGGAGGAGCTCATCTGTCACATCGGCACCCTGGCCTCCGTCTACCACAAGCCCCCAAGTGCCTTCGTGGAGGGCAGCCGCGGAGTCCAGCACAAGAGGCTGCCTGCTCGCACTGGATCGTGAGTCTCACACACACACCAGTGTTTCCCCTAGGTTTACAGCTTTGCGGGGGGGGGGGGGTAGTTTAATAAAAGAGCAAGCTATAGACCTGTTTTATAGGCAAGGTAACCTTAAATGACTTATTTTGTGATCTGGCGTCCCTCTAATATAATGGTAGGGGAAACACTGCACACATATATGTACTATCGCACACACATACTTACACACACGCAGGAAACCAGGATTGCGAAACGAAAGACTCGAATAATTGAATGCTGTTTCCCCCCTCCTTCCCCCCCAGCAGTGGGGAGAGTGTGGAGAGCCCGGAGGTGGGCTCCGTGGCGGGGGGCCCGGGGGCCGAGGCCCCCCCTGCTGTAATCCCGTCCCAGGGAGACCTCCTGGGGGACCTGCTCAACCTGGATCTGGCCGGCCCTGCCACCTCGGGGCCCCCGCCCCCCCCTGCCGCCATGCAGCTGGGGACCATGGACCTCCTGGGAGGGGGGCTGGACAGTCTGGTGGGTCTGGTGCCCCTGCACCCTCTCCCCCCCAACCTCCCTCCCTCCCTCCACCCCAACCTCCCTCAACTCAGAAATGCTGACATCCTTCTCTCTCTTCATTTCTGTTTCCTCGTTTCTTCTTCTTCTCTCCTTGTGACACTTGTGTGTTTTTTTTTACCTTCTTTGTTCAATGCAACACCTGCAGATGGGGGATGAGTCTGAACCGGTAACTATAGGAGGGGGAACACACACACACGCACTGTGACATCACACCATACCATTGTGACATCACACACGTCATCACATTGTGACATCATCCCAGCCGGCCTCAGTGTTTATTTATACTGTTACTACGATATTTCTGTTGATTACTGATATCTTTACCTGTTACTGTCTCTATTTACTGTCCATGTGTCTACCTGCACCACCGGTTGTGGTGACTCTAAACTGCCTCTAAAATGAGGCAGTCATCTGAGGCATAGATCCTCTCCTGCCCTCTCACCTCTGGCCTCTGTCCTCTCCCCCTCCCCCCACCAGCCTCACATCCCCCTCAGGATGGAGGCCCAGTCGCCCAGCCCCCAGCCTCAGAGCCCCCAGTCCCCAGAGTACTACCATGCCCAGGTTGGTCCGGGGACGCCAGTAGAGCCAGCCCCCCCCCCCCCCAACCCCCCCTCCGTGACCCCTGATCCTCTGGGGTCACTCTCCTTCACACCCTAGTGGTTGTGTGGTAGCTAGCCGTAGACCTCAGCTTGCTGGTGATCTCAGTATGAACCTATAGGCTCTCAAACCCCTCCTGTAGCTGTAGTGTAAACCTGAAGTCATGTCTCTTCCTGAGCTGAGCTCTGTACCTACCGCCTTTCAAACATCACAGATGTCAGAAGGAGAGGCGGTCTGGTCCGGTTTAGTCCAGTTCCCTGTGGAGGTCATGAGTTGTGGTAACCAGGTTGTCTCAGCCCTCCTCCACCTCACAATCTCTCATCACCCCCCCCTCCACCACCCCCCCCCCTCCACCACCCCCCCCCCTCCACCACCCCCCCTCCATCACCCCAACATCACCTAGGATGACTAAGTGAATCTCAGATGATGTCATAATAACCTCTCTCTCTCTCTCTCTCTCTCTCTCTCTCTCTCTCTCGTTCTCCCTCCCCCTCTCTCTCTCTTGTTCTCCCTCCCCCTCTCTCTCTCTCCAGCTTGGAGGAGACATAGGAGGCAGTCCAGCGGTAAGTTCCTGAAGGTTCAGCCCCCACCATACCTCCTCTCCTGTGTTTCTGTGGTGACTGACCGGTTGACTGTCTGGTTCTCCGGGTTCCCCAGATGGGCGTGGGTTTCGGGGCGCCCCCTGCTGTTATGCCCGCCTCCCTGAACGCCCCTGTGGGGGGCGGCCTCGGCGACCTGTTTGACCTGGGAGGGAGCGTTGGCATGCCGACGGGAGCCTACATCCCACCTAAGACGGTGCGTTCCTCTTTTCGATGTTCCAGACTGGAAATATCTGACTGTGAAGTTGAACTGTAAACTGTCTAAAAGCAGCTTAGATGTATTATACGGCCGGTATGGTGTTGTATACAGGAAGTACGTGTTGTATACAGGAAGTACGTGTTGTATACAGGAAGTATGGTGTTGTATACAGGAAGTACGTGTTGTATACAGGAAGTATGGTGTTGTATACAGGAAGTACGTGTTGTATACAGGAAGTAAGGTGTTGTATACAGGAAGTAGGGTGTTGTATACAGGAAGTAAGGTGTTTTGGTGTGTTTCCAGGTGTGGCTCCCAGCCATGAAGGCCAAGGGTCTGGAGATCTCCGGTACGTTTGCGCGCCGGGCGGGGGTGATCCAGATGGAGCTGACCATCACTAACAAGGCCATGAGCGTTATGAGCGACTTCGCCATCCAGTTCAACAGAAACAGGTCATAGGTCGTACCGGTGAACCAGCTGTGATGTCAGTTTGTCTGTGTGACTGGTCTCTGTTACTGGTCTCTCCTCTCTGTGACTGGTCTCTCCTACGTGTCTCTCTGTGACTGGTCTCTCCTCTCTGTGACTGGTCTCTCCTCTCTGTGACTGGTCTCTCCTCTGTATCTCTCTGTGACTGGTCTCTCCTCTCTGTGACTGGTCTCTCCTCTGTGTGACTGGTCTGTCCTCTGTGTCTCTCTGTGAGTGGTCTCTCCTCTGTGTCTCTCTGTGACTGGTCTCTGCTCTATGTGACTGGTCTCTCCTCTGTGTGTAGTTTCGGCCTGGCCCCAGCCGGGCCCCTCCAGATCCTCACTCCTCTCAGCCCGAACCAGACCATCGAGGCCAGCCTGCCCCTCAGCACGGTGGGCCCCGTCATGAAAATGGAGCCCCTCAACAACCTCCAGGTAACCAACAACCTCCAGGTAACCCCCATACAGCCCCACCCACACTACACAGCACCAACCAGCACCTGACTGGCTTGCTGTTTTCCTGTGAGCTTCATCTCAAAGAAGCTCAAACCCAGTGTGTCGGATTCCCACGCTACAACAGGCACCACGCAAGAGACCTTCTACAACTCTCTTGATTCGTTTTCTTCATACACACAAAGGAGTCGTCATCGTGGAGATGGGGCCGCGGCGAATCAGGGCTGTTGAAGTGACAGTTGGGGGGGGGGGGGGGGGGGAGGGAGAGCAGAGCAGCTGGAGAGGGGAGATAAGGAGATCCCTCTGCTCACACAGAGAGGAGCGCCTGTCATTAGTGTCCCCACACGCCAGCACCTCTGGCTGGGTCCCCCCCACCCCCCTCTCTCTCTCTCTCTCTGATCTCCCTCAGCCCAGCCCAGCCCAGGATTCAGCCCCAGAACGATTCCGTTTTTTAAAGACATGATTTATGATGAACCTACGGACCCAAACCACAATGTTGCCTTTTTAATTTTGGGAAGATTTCACACCATAAACCCAGGAGACACTCTAAACCAGTAGGGCTGTTGCGTGTTGTCAAGGGAAGCTGTTATTTCTCTGGCTGCTTCTCAATGCCGTGTAGCAATTATCTTCTGGAGAGCGCTGTTTAACTGGAGAACGCTCATGTCGGCACAGCCAGAATCAGACATTCTGCCGTTGGTTTTTGGCTGCCTCAAAACTGAGCTGTCCTGGGTGAATGATCCAGGCTGTCCTGTCAGGGTCACCTAGTCCTGCTCTGCTTTAGCATGTTCAGAGAAACAGTCCTGACACACACACACTGCGTTTCCTATCCTTTCAGACCACTTGAAAACAATGAATCATTATTTCTGATATTGCTCTCTCGCTCTCACTCTCTCATTCTTCCTGTCCCCCCCCCCCCCCCCCCACACACACAGGTGGCTGTGAAGAACAACATTGACGTGTTCTACTTCAGCTGCCAGTACCCTATCAGCATGCTGTTTGTGGAGGATGGCAAGATGGGTGAGTGTCTCTGCTCCCTGTGTCACCCCCTCTCTCTCTGCTCCCTGTGTCACCCCCTCTCTCCCTGCTCCCTGTGTCACCCCCCCTCTCTCTCTGCTCCCTGTGTCACCCCCTCTCTCCCTGCTCCCTGTGTCACCCCCTCTCTCTCTGCTCCCTGTGTCACCCCCTCTCTCCCTGCTCCCTGTGTCACCCCCTCTCTCTCTGCTCCCTGTGTCACCCCCCTCTCTCCCTGCTCCCTGTGTCACCCCCTCTCTCTCTGCTCCCTGTGTCACCCCCTCTCTCCCTGCTCCCTGTGTCACCCCCTCTCTCTCTGCTCCCTGTGTCACCCCCTCTCTCCCTGCTCCCTGTGTCACCCCCTCTCTCTCTGCTCCCTGTGTCACCCCCTCTCTCTCTGCTCCCTGTGTCACCCCCTCTCTCTCTGCTCCCTGTCTCACCCCCTGTCTCCCATCTCCCTGTCTCACCCCCTGTCTCCCTTCTCCCTGTCTCACCCCCTCTCCCTCTGCTCCCTGTCTCACCCCCTCTCCCTCTGCTCCCTGTCTCACCCCCTGTCCCTCTGCTCCCTGTCTCACCCCCTGTCCCCCTCTGCTCCCTGTCTCACCCCCTCTCCCTCTGCTCCCTGTCTCACCCCCTCTCCCCCTTCTCCCTGTCTCACCCCATGTCTCCCTTCTCCCTGTCTCACCCCCTCTCCCTCTGCTCCCTGTCTCACCCCCTGTCTCCCTTCTCCCTGTCTCACCCCCTGTCCCTCTTCTCCCTGTCTCACCCCCTGTCCCTCTGCTCCCTGTCTCACCCCCTGTCCCTCTGCTCTCTGTCTCACCCCCTGTCCCTCTGCTCCCTGTCTCACCCCCTGTCCCTCTGCTCTCTGTCTCACCCCCTGTCCCTCTGCTCCCTGTCTCACCCTGTCTCTCTGCTCTACAGCAAAACAAGCCGGCTGACGTCAAATGTGACGGATGCGTCAGTGTTTAAAGAGCTTTGTGCTTGTGTGTGTGTGTGTGTGTGTGCACACAACACGCTCGTTTGTCTGCGTGTGTGTGTGCTACTTCATAACTGTGCTGTTGGATCCTCCAGGGCCCTAAAGGCCCAGGGGGAGATGTGGTGCCTCTAGCCCCCATATGGAGCTTCAGGCTGGGGCTGGCAGCAGGGGTTTGCAGGGGGGCCTGGAGCTCACCTTCATGTTCCCTCCTCCTCTCCCAGACCGGCAGGTGTTCCTGGGAACCTGGAAGGACATCCCTAATGAACACGAGTCCCAGTTCCAGATCAAAGACTGTCATCTCAACTCAGGTGAGGAGGGTGGGGGGAGAGAGGGAGGAGAGGGAGACAGACATTGGGTGAGAGAGGGGTGGAGGGAGAGAGAGGGGGGTTAGAGTTACACGGTGAGGAGCAGCTTAGTGCTCGCAGAGCTGCTGAGACGGAAGCTTCTCTACATTTAGTCATTTAGCAGACCCTCTTATCCAGAGCGACTTACAGTAAGTACAGGGACATTCCCCCCGAGGCAAGTAGGGTGAAGTGCCTTGCCCAAGGACACAATGTAATTTAGCACGGACGGGAATCGAACCGGCAACCTTCTGATTAATAGCCTGATTCCCTAACCGCTCAGCCACCTGACCCCCATATCTCTCCCCTGGCAGATGCAGCATCCAACAAGCTGCAGGGCAGCAACATCTTCACCATCGCCAAGCGCACGGTGGAGGGCCAGGACATGCTGTACCAGTCCATCAAGCTGACCAACAACATCTGGGTGCTGGCAGAGCTCAGAGTGCAGGCTGGGAACCCCACCTACACGGTAAGACCTGGGGGGGAGGAGGGGGAGGAGAGGGGAGGGGGAGTGAGGAGGAGGGCGAGGTTAAGACAGGAAGAGTGATATGGCCAGAATAGGATGTCTGTATGATAAGATTCCAGAATGTATCTTTGTTTGCAGGCTTGTTCGATGACTCATGAAGGGGATGTGTGTGTGTATCCATGCTCGTGTGACGTGCATGCAAAGGGTGTCATTGTGACTGTACGCAAGCATCTGGGGTGATTAATGACCCCATTCAGACAAACTAGGACTTATGACAGACCAAGCCTCGCTCTGCCTCCCTGCCCATTACCCAGCATGCTTTGGGCTCATGTTTTTATTCATAAGATGGCATTTCCATGTCATATCGGCTAGTCCACAGGTCATTGATGCCTCTCCCCTCCAGCCTTCTCTTCCCTCCCCCCTCCTCCTCCTCCTCCCCCCTCCTTCTCCTCCCCCCCTCCAGCCTTCTCTTCCCTCCTCCTCCCCCCCCCCCCTCCTCCCCTCTTCCTTCCTCTTCCCCCACCGGGCTGGATTGACATGGAAGGGCTGTGGTTGGTTGTGTACCTGTGTGTAGTTTCCTGTTGACAGGGTTGTGTCTCCTGGATGCATGTGCTGTGTTGATTGTGTCCTTGTGTTGTCTCTGTCTCTCCTCGTGCCATTGGCTCATGTGTACAGGATCTGGAGGTGGGTATTTATTAGTGTATTCCTCTCCGTTTTAAAGGCCCTTAGAGGTCTCTGTCTGTCGCTGCTCTCTCTCCTCTCCCCAGTCTCTCCCCTCCTCGGGCTCTCCTGGTTCTCTCCCAGGTCTCACCCTATCTACCCCCAGGTGCTCTCTCTCTCTCTCTCTCTCTCTCTCTCTCTGTCTGTCTGTCTGTCTGTCTGTCTGTCTGTCTGTCTGTCTGTCTGTCTGTCTGTCTGTCTGTCTGTCTGTCTGTCTGTCTCTCTCTCTCTCTCTCTCTCTCTCTCTCTCTCTCTCTCTCTCTCTCTCTCTCTCTCTCTCTCTCTCTCTCTCTCTCTCTCTGTCTCTGTCTCTGTCTCTGTCTGTCTCTCTCTCTGTCTCTGTCAGACCTCTATTCCTGTCCTGAGATGCTAACTGTGTAGCATGTGTGTCTGACCGTCCATGCTGGACCTGAGCCCCCCCCCCGCCCTGCTGCCTGGACTAACCCAACCCTGCCTCAGAATGCACAAACGCCCATCAAGGTGCTTTTAAGACGGACGCTATTTTAATCCCGAGCGAGGAAGCCTTGGGCTCTCAGCATTCAGCACTTCATCCTGCAGTGTGCCCTTTCGTCAGAGGCGATGTGTTTACAGGAGATGAGAGATAAGCTGGCTGCCTGTGTGTTATTTAACGGTGTGTTTTAAGTCGTAGACTAGCCTGGATAGAACCAGGCCTCGGACGGCGCTCCTGTTAATTGGCTCCAGTGTTCCCATGATGCTTTGCTACTTGTCAGAGGCCTTCGCCTCCCCTGTCCCCATGGCAACGGTGTCGCCGACTGCGTGGGGCGTCGCGCTCGTCCGGGGGTTGGCGTTGGAATGCTCGCTCTCCTCCAGGCTCCTCTCTTCCTCCCTGCTCTCGATTACCCTTACCCTACTCCTTCCTGCCCCTTCGTGCCCCTTCAAGTCTTTTTCTGCCCCTTCGCTGCCCCCTGCTGGCAGTGGGGGGTGTAGTTGAGATCCGCAGGTCCCAGGACGCAGGTCCCAGGTTCACGTGTCGCTCTCCCAGGAACGTTTTCCTCACTAAGTCCCACACAGACATGCTCGCTCTCTCTCTCTTGGCTCTGCTGGGGGAAAAACTTCAAAAGCTGACGGGTTGGAGATGTGTGTGTGGGCTGGGAGGGCTGGGGGGGGACGAGGGGGGACGGACCATTTTCTCCAAGCTGATAGGAGAAAAGAAAGCCTGTACAATGCTGATGCATTCCTCCCCAAATCAAAGACATGAAGCACCTGAGCTTTTGAATAGCGGGGGGGGGGGGGGCGGGGGCGTATTGACCAAATTCACGTTTTCATGCGTGATTAGATAAATCTGTGGAATTAATTATACCCCTTACATGGCTCCCAGTCCTCACAACCCTGCCCCATTAGAGTGTGTCACACGCACGAGTGTGTCACACGCACGAGTGTGTCACACGCACGAGTGTGTCACACGCACGAGGAGCCGCTAGGTTCAGCCTCTCCTCGTCACGCGGACGCTGGGCTTATCAGCCGGGATCAGAGGCTCATTAATCATTTGTAACGTGTTGCCTGGATGAGTTGAAGTGCAGCCGGCGGCTGGAGCGAGTGCTGCTGACTGTGTACGGTGTCGGCTCTCTGTGACCTAGTTTGCTTCTTCTTGCCGCATGTTGTACTGGCTGTTTAACTTCTCCAGCTGTGAATGGGCCTTTTGGCTCCACTAGTGTGGTTTTCTAACCTGTTGTAACCTTTCGTAGCGGGGCATGACCAGCTGTAACCTGTTATGGCCTGATGTAACCTGCTATGAGCGCTAACAGCCCTGCTAACGCTAGCAGAGCAGCAGCTGGGGTCCTCTGGTGACCCTGGTAACCCTGGTAACCCTGGTAACCCTGGTAACCTCTCCTCCGCAGGTCTCCCTGAAGTGCCGAGCCCCAGAGGTGTCTCAGTGTGTGTTCCAGAGCCTGGAGGCTGTGCTGAAGAACTGAGGCCCGAGGAGAGACCCTGGACCCCCCCAGCCCCTCACCACACCCTGGCTGGACCATCTCCCTCCAGCCCCTCCGTCTCGCCACCCTGGACCCCGCCGCCCTGGACCCCCCCCCCTCCTCCCCCAACCTCACCCCCCTCCATCTCTGATCACCCCCTCCTCCAGGAAGACAGACCCCAGCTCTCCCCAGGTCCTTATCTGTCTCTCTCTCTCTCTCTCTCTCTCTCTCTCTGTCCCTCTCTCTCTCTGTCCCTCCTTCTTGCCAAACCCCAGTCACCATCCTCAGATAGGTTGTGGCCCCACAGTCAGTCTGTGACTGTACGAAGCAGCCCAGTGTGTCCAGCCCCCTCTCCTGCTGCAGGTCTGGTGTCCCGGGCTGAGACGCCCTGAGCCGCTAGTCTGGACTGACCTTTGCTGCCGTTCACAGTCAGCACTGTAGAAGAAACTGTGTGAGACTGCTCCCGTGACTGCATGCATATGATGTCTGCTCTCTCTGTCTGTCTCTCTCTCTGTCTCTCGCTTGCTCACCCTCTGTCTCCCTCTCTTATATGATTATCTCGCCTCACGTCTTTGCAAATTGGTAGCTATATTTAGTGTCTGTAATCAGCGGTTGAGTCTCCACTGTCTTTGCAGCGCTGCTTCATATTCGCTTTTGACAGACGGCGCTAATGGCTCGCACTGGTCAGCGTTGGCCGTCAGAGAAACACACTTGTGTCACTCCAGCCCAGCCCCCCACCCCCCTCCCCCGGCGGCCCCCTTCCTGTTCTGAGGGGAAAGAGAAGTCATGGCTAGAAACACTAAACATTCTGGAATCACCTTTTTCGGTCCTCCCTAATCGAGTGTGTGTGTGTGTCAGCTTGTTCTTCATACCATAGCTTTTTGATGTTTTACGGTACGGCGTAGTGCCCGTGCTGTCGAAGGCATGACTTTGTGTGTTTGTTTCTTTTCTGCCTGTTTAGTATTTGTTTCCGGAAGGAGAGGTGAGGTGATGAGAGGTCTGTACCACGCGCTAGATCTCTCTCCTGGTTGCTCTGCAGCCCCCCCCCCCCCCTCCGTCCCTTTAAGTCATTCCATCCTGTGTCGTCCTGTGTGCTGTGTTATAAGGCTGTTATAAAGCTGGCCAGGGGGGGGAGGAAGGCGGATGTTTGATCGTGGCGTCCAGCCTGCGGACGTTCTGTCTGACGATTACCTCCGGAAGCTTCCTTGACGACAGTCTCTGAGGTAAACCCACCTTCCACCACAGTCTTTTGCTTTACCTGCGCAGGTCACTGTCCAGGTTGCACAAATCATGTCTCACCTTCGCATGAAGGAAATTAGAACGGCTTCCTCCGGCCTGTGTTGGCTATGTCTCATGAAATATAAAACGGTGTATATTGATATTTGGAGTTAAGTTGCTGGATGGTGACCCTCCTGAGCGGGCTGTGGTAGGGAGGGGTGGGTGTTTGGGTGTACCTCCTGTATGTGGTGGTAGATGACTTGTGTGGGTTTGTGCTGAGATGCTGTAAACTAAAACTACAATATACTTAAAGCTGTTTACAGCAGGTCAGAGGTTTTTGACTGATTGATAAAGGTGTGGACATCATTTGAAACCAAACAATAAAAATTGGATATATTCTCAAACGCTTTGTGTCTATGTTGGTTTGTATTGTGCTGTTACACCAATGGGAGATTACCAGAAAGTACTGCATAAAGCGACCAAATGTGTTCTCTAAAACCCTGATGTCTTGGTATGCATGTTGTGGAGGTAGTATCATGGTAATAATATTCTTCTGTATTCCGCTCAGTTTGTAATCTTAAAGACCGTTGGAATTTATTGGACTCTACCCTTTCAGACTAGCGACAATTAGTTCAGCGTTGCTGGCCAGGCGTGGCAGCTTTGCATACTAATCCAGGAAATGTCTCACACTGTCATCTCTGACTACATAGACCCAGAGTAAAGGAAAAAGCTTATGCGCGAACGGGAGCTTAATATAAACTTGACACAGCAACACCTAGATGCTGACGGTGCAAAAATAAATAAATAACTGAGATCACCTTGGGAAAGCGCTACACCAGCTTGTTCCTCGACTCAGCCCGAAAGAAACGCACCATGTACTCGGGAAGGTTTCTCGCTGTGAGGTGTCACACGGAAAACGATGACCTGGCTTCTCAATCAAACAGCGCCAAGGGGGCGACATTTTGATCATTCCGAGTCTTTTGGAAATTGGTTTGCCTTTGTGTATGCTGTTGAGCAGCCTGAATGGTGACAGATTGAATGGCCAGATAACCAAGCTCCCCAGTTACCTGCGGACTGCAAATGGACCGAGAGCCCAATTAATGAGCTAGGTGTCTGACAGCGATCTTTCTTCCTCTTTCACGGAAAGATGGGGACGGGGAGGGGGGGTTGATATTGACTCGAGACTGCGGTGTCGCTCAAACACAAAATGTGTGATTGGAAAAAAAACGTACCCAACAGGGGGTGCTAACATCTACTGTTACTGCTGTGGAACCGTAATATTAGCTGTCACGGAAACACGAAGCTGCGGGCTGATTTATGGTCATCCTTTTCATTACTAATTTCTGATGATGATAACTTGGCCAATTAAGTGATTACATATACGCACACCCAATTGATTCAATAATACGGTTATTTTGAGATATTGTACTTTGATGGGGTTTGTTTGACCTAAAAAATCGTTTATGACCTTGAAATGTCATCACATTAATCAAAATCAACTGATAATTGTGTCATTCAAATTTCACTGAATTCACCATAGATTGATAGCCCTGCAACACACGGGACGGATTCATACGCTAAAAAGTAGGCTAATCGTTCAACAATTTTTGCTGCTTTGAACATCAAAATCTTGTGATTTATTATATAATATATATATACTATATATATATAATCTACTATATAACTCTTTCAGCTCGCGGTCCATGTTTTCTAGAAGCCTTCACCCTCTAAATTGCTGCTCGTAACAGAGTCGTGTGCAGTAGAAGACCTTTATTGACCCTAATCCTGCGTGGCTCCACATAGGCTATGCTAACGAAAGCCACAAAAATGTCAGAGGCAAACATGATGAAAAACATTCGCGCATGCAAACGCGCCTCTATCTCTCTCTCTCTCTCTCTCTCTCTCTCTCTCTCTCTCTCTCTCTCTCTCTCTCTCTCTCTCTCTCTCTCTCTCTCTCTCTCTCTCTCTTTCACTCACACACACATTTACTCACACAGCGCACGCGTAGGCTACTAAAGGCTACACCAGTGCGCAGGGGATAAATACAGTTGATGTCCAGGCTGCTGCAGCGGCGCGCGCTTGTATGTCTGGATTGCGTTTCCCACCTGAATTAAACATCTCGTTTCCCTCGTCGAAGAGACGAGTGTGTCAGAACAGGTTCAAGATTTCGTCGTTCTGAGAGAGTGGCTTTGCGCGTCCAAGGATTCGTGGAACGCGAGCTGGCTGGTGCATTGGCTGAAAATGAGAGGTCTGATTGTAAAGACCAAGGTCCTTTGAAACCAATTAAAATGGGTTGGTTTACTTTTGGACTAGTTGCTGGCTACAGAGACTGAGATGATGCCGATGTGGAAACGAGGATTGACTTTTTACGCTCCGCCACTGGGGATGAAGAGGCAGGGGAATGTCTCCTGAAGATGTTTTTTATTATTCCATGCGTACCGGCAACATTGCGAATATTAAAGATTAGATGGCTCTGTTTTATTTGGTACAGCCTCACAACGCACGGAATGTTTCCCAACCAAAAAACTGATATAACAACCGAAAAGTTCCCCATACGGCGGTTAACGACGGACTTTTGTTGATGTATAGAATGAAGAATACAGACAGCCTTGGCATATCGAAATATTTCCGCAATCAACAATTTCAACAATAACGAACAATGAACTGCAGGTTTTGGCAGAACTCCAACTGCATGTGCATGCTCTCCTAACAGCTCTGATCTTTGTGTAGGCTTTAAGTTGCTGTCCATGGTACTGATTCTCCAGGAATGGTTGAGACCTTTAGTATCGCAGTTATCGGTGCTCCCGGTGTCGGGAAAACTTCGATAATCCGTCAATTTATATACAATGATTTCTCCGAGGTTTACACTCCGACTAGAACCAGGTACGTTTACAGGCCCTCCGTCATTTTGAACGGGAGCATATACGAGCTGAAGATTTTGGATATCCCGCCAATTTCGTCTTTCCCCTCAAACTCACACCAGGTAAGGATGGTCTTGAATGAATCTCTGTTTAGAAGTGTTCTCTACAGTAAATTTCATAACTGCAGCCTAAGTTCGAATCTAGTAGGCTAAGTAACATGGTTTGACCATTTCACTTGTAGCATTCTGATCCTTTAAAAAAAAAAAGGCGTAGAGAGATCGCTCGTGCAATTGTTCAGAGATAATGCAGAAATTCGATTATAGCCTAAATGCAATTTATATTTTGTTTCATTGGACGTCCTTTAAGAGTAGTTGCTATGGAGACCGTTTGACTTCAACCGCAGAGCCTACTTTGACGGTTTAAAACTATCTCTCTCTGTCCTCCTCCATCGCACCTGCCCACATAGACCGGCCTCCACGAGGCATAATAATAAGCACGATAATTTACATTTAGTCATTTAGCAGACGCTCTTATCCAGAGCGACTTACAGTAAGTACAGGGACATTCCCCCGAGGCAAGTAGGGTGAAGTGCCTTGCCCAAGGACACAACGTCAGTTGGCATGACAGGGAATCGAACTGGCAACCTTCGGATTACTAGCCCGATTCCCTCACCGTTCAGCCACCTGACTCCCTGAATTAATACCATCAGTTCTGCCACCTCCGAGTTAGAACTTCATAATTGAGTTACCGTTGTGTAGCCTATTGGCTCGCGCAGCTGCGCACGGCCCTCCCCCCGGACCGCAGGGGTGAAACCGGTTCTCCAGTTCTTGGACCGGACCCAGCTGACATAGGACCGGAAAAACTGTTGAAGTGTTTGTCATGAAAAAACACAGTTTAATCTGTGTGTTTAATTCACACACAATCAAATGTGAACCAGGGAGTTTTTTTTGTGTGTTCTGTGTCACAGTAAACAACAACAGAAAATACCTAAATAAAAAAGAAAATGTTACGTATCTCTGCCATATTCATGGAACTGACAATGCTTTTCTGGTTTTAGCTCACGTCAGAGATAGAAAAAAATTGAAAAAGATTTGAAAATATTCAATTGAAGTTGTGCTTACATAGGCTACAGTATCAGACACCGCAGGGACCCTCGTCCCGCCCCCCTGCTCCGAGGTCTCTGACGACCTTCGGGCTGTTTGGTTATTTGCTGTGGGAGCGAGGGGCCCAGCCACACCTGGGCTCCCCGTCACCATGGAGCTACCACCGGAAAACAAATGAGATCAGGAGAGAACGCATTAAACGACAGAGCTCGTGAAGCGTGCGTGCGCTCCGTCAAGCACAGCGACGGCACACGGGGGAGATGTGTGTGTGTGTGTGTGTGTGACGATGCCGACTCAGCACAGCCAGCAGAGCTGCGAAGGAAGAAGGATTCTCATAGTGTCCAGGGAAGAAGAAGAAAATGTGGAATGTGACAAAAAAAAAGCTATTCAGATGTGTGTAGGGGTCTGGCGCATGCTGTCTTGTCTGCGACCCCGCAGGGCCTCTCCACACAACCGATCTGATTGGGTTTGCGCTTTCTTCAGGTAAATGGTCCTTAACAGTACAGTCTGGTGTTTGTGAACAGCGGAGTAAAAACAGGTGGGCTCATTTTCTGAGCTCTGAGGTGTGTGTGTGTGTGTGTGTACATCTCCCTGGCACCTCGTCACATGGAACCTGAAAGACCACAGCTCTCAATAGAAACAGGTTGTGACATCTTCCAGTATCAGTATTCCTGCTGTGTTGCTGTCCCTGGCAGCTTCACTCCTGTGAAGGATGGGGCCAGGGCAACAGACAGGCCTCTTTAGTAGGTCCGAGAAAAGCATTAGTTGAGTGCTGCTACAGCATTGCTACAGCGTCCTACTGATTCATGAGCTCATTTCCTCAGCCTGTCCTGAGAGGGGCAACGCTGACCTCTACCCTGTCCAGTCTTCTCTTAAGAGAGCTTGCTGTGCTGGTGGTGTTTGTGCTGGACTCTGACAGGAGAGGAGGAGGGGCAGGTTCTCTCCTCCTCACCCCTCTCCTCCTCCTCTCCTCTACTCCCCTCTTCTCTCCTTCTCACCCCTCTCTCCCTTCTTCTCTCCTCTCAACCCCTCCCCACCCCACTCCTCTCCTTCCTCACCCCTCTCCTCCCCTCTACTCTTCTCCACTCCTCACCCATCTCCTCCCCTCTCCTCTCCTCTCCTCCCCTACCCACCCCTCTCCCCTCCTTCTCACCCCTCTCCCCACACCCCCATCCAGGGTCGAGTAGTACCCGTGCAGAGGGAGAGTGAGGCTGGGTCACAGAGCTGCTCGTCTGGGCCCAAGCAGACAGATCTGGCCTCAGTCTCCATGTCATTACTTGGCTGATTAGATTACAACCCAGGACCCTTCCCAGGGACTAGGGGAATACACTGGCAATGGAGTTGGCTGCAGGTCTGCTGCAGCGTATTAGAGCAGAATAGAGAAACGTTAATGGAAACTGTGGAAAGGAAACTTTACTCAAATTAAGTTTCCACTTGGTTCTGTAACAACTTTTATTGGCCAAATTGAAGTTTCCATTCATCCACATCATATCTAGGTAGTTGGACAAGGAAGTAAGTTATCTTAGTGGGAATGGTAGCGTTTCTACTGTTTCCATGTTACAGGGAAACTGCAGGGGCAATTCTAGGATCAGACCTTTAGGGGGGCTCAGCCCCCAATGAGAATGTGACCATGGATACAGTGCCTTGCAAAAGTGTTAAACCCCCTTGCTAATAAATCACAAATTTCACTGGATAACAATTAATACATTTATTTATTATTATGCAAAATGTTTAATGAATTAAAAAACGAAGAAAGTCCCTTTCTTCATGAACTACCAGCATCAAATGAAACGATAATGATGTGTCAACAATAAATAAATATTGTTTTAACACGTTAGAGCACTAAAACCTATTTAAGATAATAACAATTAATAATAATTCATTTATTTAATTTTTTTATTATTATTTTTTTTAGGGGTTCTGAGATTAAATTTAAGTGTGCTTGAGCACCCCTAAAGAGAGTCTAAAATCGCCACTGGTAAACTGTTCCCTCGTCTGTCATGCATGCACGTCAAATAGTTTTAGTTTTTATCCATTCCGACTGACCTAGTCAGTCGTTTAGAAGATGCACTGGTTCTGGGCCCAGTGACAAGCTGGCGAGACTCCCCTCTGCTGTTTAAACCACAGGACTGGGGTGGTGATCATCATCTATTAGCTGGCGGTGTAGCTGTCTGTTGCTGTTTGTTGCTGTTTGTACCAGGAGAGCATCTGTCACTTCCTGTCGATAGGTTGTGTTGACAGGAAGTGACAGATGGATCCAAGCCCAAACGCAGAATCCATCTTGGATTAGTTTCTTTTTTCCCCCTGATAATGTATTTTCTTTCATTTTCCCCTCCCACGCAATGTTTCTCTCTCTCTCCAGCTCTCTCTCACCCTCTCTCTCTCTCTCTCTCTCTCTCTCTCTCTCTCTCTCTCTCTCTCTCTCTCTCTCTCTCTCTCTCTCTCTCTCTCTCTCTCTCTCTCTCTCTCTCTCCAGCTCTCTCTCTCTCCCTCCCTCTGTCTCCCTCTCTCTCTTTCTCTCTGTATGATGTGTGCATTTTTATATCTTTGTCCTTCTGCAGACATGGTAACAGTCATGATTTCAGACACGCCGTCACCCACGCTACAGACTTGCTATGGATGTGGGTGTGCACATATATATATAAATATATATAAATATATATTTATATGAGACCCTATATGAGACGTGTGTTCATACGTGCATGTGTGGGTGTGTCTGTACAGTACGTGTGTAAACAGTCGCACGTGTAAATGTCGTGTGTGTGTCTGTTTGCCAGAGGTAAGCATTACCGGTCTCTGTCCGAGAGACGACGGGATCGATGCCTCCTCAAACAAACGGTGCGACCCAAACACCAACAAACCCAGCAGGAGTCCCCCAGGTGGACCAACTGGTTCCCTGGAGGGCAGGCGTCCCCCAGGTGGACAAACCAGATGTGTCCCTGGAGGTTACACATCCTCCAGGCTCCAAGTGGCCCTGGGCACCCCTCTCCCCCCTCCCTAGTCTGGCCCCTGGGCCCTGGCCCCTGACCCCCCAGGTGTGTGGGTAGCTCTGTGTTCAGGCTGGGGGCCATGATAGTGGCGTTGCAGCCTGCTAAACATGTGCCTGAGGGTATGAGTTGTCAAGGAAACCCACTCACTGTTTGGCAGCGACACAACAAGGGGCGGAGGCTGCTGTTTTTTTGTAAACTTCAAAGAGTTAACTGGAGCACACACACACACACACACTTGCTCATTTTGCACCCACGCACACACAATCACACACACGCTTGTGTTGCACCCATGCACACACACACACACACACACAAAACAAACAATTTACTCTATTTGAGTGGGATTCCTCTCCCTTAACCCCATGTCTTATCTTTCCACCCTGAACCCCGGAGCCCCCCTCCCCTCCTGCTTGGGCCTGAGGCCTCAACTCGGCCTGTGTTCCAGTATTCGGAGCTCCACCTCCACGAGCACACACGGCAGGGACGACAAAGACCTGCCTGCCGAGCCAGGGAGGATTATTTTTAGCTCCGTGAAGGACGTGCAACAGGAGCAGAAGAAGAAGAACACTTCTTCTTCTGCAGATGCTGCCTGCAGCTAGGGAGACCAGGACCAGAGCCTGTGTCTAGCTCACCCGCAGCGGGGCTTTGAGAAACAAAACAAGGGAAACGGGTTTAGAGCTGCGCTTGATCTGGGGATCAAATGAACGGGTGATTGCTGTGCCAGGGGACAGAGGAGGTCTATAAAAAAAGATGACATTAGGATTGTGATGATCTACTGAATCATGTTTGCTCGCGAATCCTGAGAGAATCTAGTTTTAACCCTTGTGCTGCCTTCGGGTCATATGACCCAAAGGTTCATAACGAACCATCGTTGTGTTTACCCAATTTTACCCAATACAAAAACAAATAAAAATAATTTTCTTTAACCTTTGCAATATGGGGAGTCTGAGACAGCCCAACGGTTAAAAGAAAATGCTTCACTTTGTTTTTGTATGCAGTAAAGTTGTCGCAATACGACGGTGGGTCACAATGACAACACAAGGGTTAAATCGAGCTGGTGTTCAGAAGGAGATATTTTTTAGCAGAACCAGAGCAGGAATTGTTCCTTTCTTTATTTCTGAGACACAAATGCTTTTTCTTTCTTTCTGTTTCTCAGTTCCATCTCTCCGCCTCTTCACTCACTCCATCTCTCCTACTGTGACTCTCTCTCTCTCTCTCTCTCTCTCTCTCTCTCTCTCTCTCTATCTCTCTCTCTCACTCTCTCTCTCTCTGTCTGGCTCAGTTTCTCTTTCTGTGTGTCTCTTTCTGGTTCTACATTTCTTTCGCTCTCTTTATTTCGCTTTCTTTGCTTCTCATCCTTGTTTTCTTTGTCTTAATCTCTCCTAACATTTACCGCAACACTACAAACACCGGTGCCACAAATCCCTCGAGATGAAAGGAAACACGTCCCCGTCAACACGGCTGTGTTTACATCGTCAGGTCTCACATCGATTACAGGCTGATTACAGCTTCTTCTCCTTCAGATTCCCAATCAAAGTTACTTATGAACATTCGCTTTTTTTAAGGCTTTTTGGGATTCGGTATTCTGCCACAAGTGATGTTTTTAAGTTGTTTTAAAGTACCAACTTCGAGGGCGTCCTTCTCTGGACTGTGAATTCAGTTTATTTCCGAGCTGCACTCCGACAGTGTCGTTTGTGAAAGCTTGTTAAGGCGGTGACATATGGAACCTGCCACCCCCCCCCCCCCTCCCACCCCTGAGGGCGGGGGAGTGCTCTCAGGTAGAACGTCTCGGTATTTTTCAGTCTCCCCCACCCCTCAGGGGATGGGGGGGGGGGTAGGATTGCTGGATGATGAGAGGGTTGGGGGGGCTGGGGGGGTTCAGGGGATCAGGAGGGGGGGTAGGATTGCTGGATGATGAGAGGGTTGGGGGGGCTGGGGGGGACTATCACACCCTGGTTTCCATCTTTCTTCTTCCATCCTCAGCTGGATGATAATCGTTCTCTTCATTCCTTCAGATAAGCCTTTTGCTATTTCCTCCCCCAGTTACCCACTCTCATTTTTCTCTCTCCATCCCCCCCTTCCTTCTCTATCTCCCCTGGTCTCACAAGCCAGAAAAAACACTTATAGATTCAGCTCACAGGGCTAGAGAGGGTGACAGAGAGTGAGAGCGAGAGAGAAAAGCAAATGGAATAAAGAGAGAGAATAGAGCGAGAGACAATGAGAGAGAGACAATGACAGAGAGACAATGACAGAGAGAGAGAAAGAGAGAGAATGAGAGATGGAGAGAGAGAAAGAGAGACAAAAAGAGAGAGAATGAGAGATGAAGAGAAAGAAAAGAGAGAAACATATGAGAGAGGTATGCAGAGAGTGGGTCAATGGCAAATGTCTCCTATTGTGTCGTGCGGTGTAATTATTGTTGACAAATCATTACTATTCCACACGGTGCTGTTTGAACCCCCTGCACAAGTGTGTGGTGAGTGTGATCAGGCTGGTACAGTCAGGCTGCGGGGCATGTCTATGTCTGCAGCCAGGAGAATAGCTCTCGGTCTGGGTACCCTGGCACAGATTCCTCCCTTTCCACCGCCCAGCCCCGTGCTGGCAGACAAGCCTTTCAACAAGCTTGCCTTATTAACATAAGCGCAGACAAACATACTTTACAGCTCCCAGTAACCCTGTCAGACTTCTGCCACACTGAGTGCTCTCAGAGCAAACGAGAGGTAAATTGACTTAATGGAAGTCAAACATGTCGTAAAACGTCTTTAGGGCAATTTAGTGAGTGGCGTAAACAAACTCAGATTTGATCATTAGCCGATGCGTCTGCGCATTTTTTAATTGATTTTTGCGTGTCCTTGTCCTTGTGGAGAAGTAAGCAGTGTCCTCACGTCCTGTTTATCTGTCCTTGTGTGTGTGTGTGTGTGTGTGCGTGTGTGTGTGTGTGCGTGTTTAGGAGTGGATGGATCTCCGCTGCTTGGGGGGTTCGTAACGCCAACGCCTACATCCTGGTCTATGACATCTGCTGCGTGGAGAGCTTCGAATACGTCAAGATGATCCGACAGCAGATAGTAGAGCACAGGTAGAGCTCTGCCCATCACAGCAATGCGTAGCATAGCACAATGTAGCGTAGCATAGCACAGCAGAGTGTTGCACAATGTAGCATAGCGTAGCATAATGTAGCATAGCGTAGCACAATGTAGCACAGCATAGCATACAGTACTGCACATAGCATAGCATGGCACAGCATGTACAGCACAGCCCATCCCAGCACAGCTTAGCATGGCAAAGCACAGCATAGCACAGCACAGCATAGCACTGTCCAAAGTAGAACTGCACAGAGATCCAGTGACACAGCATAACCCACACAGTATGAAGCAGGAATCACATGCTGAGCCACAGACAGTCATCAACATCCAGCCGAAAGCACCCGGCTGAACCGCCCTGATGTGTTTTGACCCAGAGATGACGGCACCCCCCTCACACAGTCCCACGCCAGGAAAAAGAACTGCTTTCACCCCTTGTGTCGGTACAGAACAGAGAACCGTGGTGGAGAGAGGGTTTTCATTTCGGACACTTCCACATTTAGCAGACGCTCTTATCCAGAGCGACTTACAGTAAATACAGGGACATTCCCCCCGAGGCAAGTAGGGTGAAGTGCCTTGCCCAAGGACACAACGTCACTTGACACTGCCGGGAATCGAAC
>NC_085042.1:8628484-8700492 GCF_963692335.1 Osmerus eperlanus | reverse complement strand
CCATCACACTGACAACGTTAGAAGCCACCATCACCATGACAACGTTAGAAGCCACCATCACACTGGCAACGTTAGAAGCCACCATCACCATGACAACGTAGAAGCCACATCACCATGACAACGTTAGAAGCCACCATCACACGTTAGAAAGTCAGCATCAGAAACTCTCTGGGAAAATGACACCTTTCTTTGACGGGGAAAAAAAAGATAGCAAAACCCCCCCTGTCCCTCTCCTCAGAGGAAACCACTCTCTCCTTTGATCTCCGCTCTCAGAGACGAGCCCAGAATCTCACGGCTCAGAGAAGTGTCTTAAATTCATCTTGACCTGCTGTCAACACTTCTTCCTGACAGTCAGCAGGTCTGGTTGCTAGGAAACGTAACCCTGCAGAAGGACAGCATGAAAGCTGCTGTGGTGACAGAGGTGCATTCTGGGTAGAGGCAGGAGCTGAATTCCAATGATGACGTCACCGTCTCTGCGACACTCCAATAGGGCCGCTCACGAGGGCCGCTTGTCATTTACATAATCGAGACAATTACGGAGGTTGCTGTGACGACGGAGGTTGCTGTGACGATGTTGGCTGCAGTCTCCAAACCGTGTGTGTGTGTGTACCTGAGAGTGTGTGATATTTTTGGCATGAAGCGTTGTGTGTGTGTGTGTGTGTCCACGTGCATGTCTGTAACTGACACTGTTCCCTGGCTCTGCAGAGCTGTGCGCACAGACAGAACGGTGTGGCGACCAAGGTGACCTTGCGCATGCAGCTTCTGCCTGTCCCGTATCTAAACGATCCCCTGCCGCTCTGGCATGGGTGGGGGTGTGTGTGGTGTGTGTGTGTGGTGGTGTGTGTGTGGGGGTGTGTGTGTGGGGTGTGTGTGGTGTGTGTGTGTGGGTTGTGTGGTGGTGTGTGTGTGTGTGTGTGTGGGCGGTGTGTGTGTGGTGGTGTGTGTGTGGTGTGTGTGTGTGGGGGTGTGTGTGTGGGGGTGTGTGTGGTGTGGGTGTGTGTGTGTGGGTGTGGGGGGTGGTGTTGTGGTGTGTGTGTGTGGTGGTGTGTGTGTGGGGGTGTGTGTGTGGTGTGTGTGGGGGTGTGTGTGTGGTGTGTGTGTGTGGGGGTGTGTGTGGGGGTGTGTGTGTGGGGGTGGTGTGTGTGGGGGGTGTGTGTGTGTGGTGTGTGTGTGTGGGGGTGTGTGTGTGGTGTGTGGTGTGTGGGGGTGTGTGTGTGACCAAGCTGATCCAGCTGAAGCATGCTCCTCTTGCTACGCTAACCGAGGAAAGACCATGATGAGAAGCTGCTTTATCCCCTGATGTCCTTGGTGATAGAGTGAGCGCTGCCCTCAGTGACATTCCCGCCCTGTGTGCTAGTCTGTCGCCTGATGGCAGTCTTGTCCAGAACACTCCAGGAAGAGGTCTCTCTCTCCAGCCCTGTGCTAGGCTGTCCTGATCCCACACCAGCCCTGTCCTCAAACAGTTAACTCTCCACTTCTCCTGTCAAACTCAAAGGACCAATGGGAGGGGGAGGAGAGAGGAAGAAGCGATGCATTATGGTCCAGGTTGTATGGATGGATGCCGGCAGTCGAGTCCTATCTCTTCCCTCCCTCCCTCCCATCCTCCCCTCCCTCCCATCATCCGTCCCTCCCTCCCCACCCGGCACCGCATTGAGACAAGCATGTGGAGGAGAATCATAAATGTGCTGGGAGGTGTGCGTGCACGTGCGTGCGTTCCTGAGAGCCGAGGAGACGAAAACGAGAAGCTTGCAAGACGAGGGGAAAGACCGCCCGCCTGTGTGTGTGTGTGAGAGAGAGAGTGTGTGTGTGTGTGTGAGGGAGAGAGAGAGAGTGTGTGTGTGTGGAGGGAGAGAGAGAGAGCGTTGGTGCAGCGGCAAGGCCAGATGCGTGTGTGACAGCGGCGTGCCGGTGTGTGTGTGTGCGTGCGCCTCCGCGATGCTGAATCAGGAGAACGGCAGCCTCCGCCCCTCACAGCTGGCCGTCAGGATTGTAGCGGCCCGCAGCGCCGTGCCGTCTCAGGGAACGCCGGCCTGCGGAGAGGAGGAGGAGGAGGAGGAGGAGAGAGGGGGATGAAGGGCCGGGGGTGCTGGGAGCAAGGGCCGGTTCCCTCCTTCTGTGCCTCGGGGTGTCTGGGGAAGGGGAGGCAGCTGCGTACGGCTCCAGGGCAGCCGCGGAGCCCCGCACTCCCCAGCCCTCTGTACAGCGCCCGCTCGCAGGAAGCCCTCCTCGTCCTGCCATCTCCTCCACCTCGTATGCCTGATGAGGTACACATCCCTCCATCTCTCTCTTCTTTCTTTCTTTCTTCTTTCTTCTTCTCTTCGTGTGGATGCCGTACTGCAGACTGTTGCTGTGAGCTGCTCCTCTCTGTGTCCTCTCCCCTTCTGTGTTCTCTCTTGCTCTCTCTCTCTCTCTCTCTCTCTCTCTCTTGCTCTCTCTCTCTCTCTCTCTGATCTCTCTCTCTCTCTCTCTCTCTCTCTCTCTCTCTCTCTTCATCCCCCACTTGTCTCTCTCTCTCCCTCTCTCTCTCTCCTCTCTCCTGCTTTCAGCATATGTCATTAGCATAAAAGAACGTCATGATGCAACAAGCTGTGTTGGTGGGTTCATTTTTACCTGCCATGTTCAGGATGAGTAAACAGAGTAAATTGGACCAGTAGTGTGCATAAGTTCATGACGTTTGGTGTTAGTGTCCTGTAAGGAGAGATTCCCGGGCCTGTGGTTCCCAGGGCCCTAGTGCCCCTCTAAACATAGTCATAGAGATGACCTTAGAAGACATGATGCACTGCTTTGAAGGACAGGCCCACTGTGATTATTTACATGTCCATTAATAGATGTTTATTCATGAGTTAATTGGACTGTCAGGGGAGATTTGGAGGAAAAGGCAGTGTTAATCTGTGGAACATGATCACTGAGCTTCAGAAGTCACGAGTTATTCCTATTCAACTCAGGAGTGACTTGAGTTGGTTATTTAAAGATACGCTGAGTTGGTGGTGCTTTTACTATCGTCTGTGGGTATATATATTCTTGCGTTTCAGCAACACCAAACACAATTTCTCTTTCGTTTTCCCATCCATCGCTTCATCCCTCTGTTTCTCTCGCGCCCTCCCTCCCACATCTCTCCTTCTCTCATCTCTCCTTCTCTCATCTCTCCCTCCCTCCTCGGTCGTTGGCATGCGGGGTGAAACCTCAGCAGGACAGCTGGGCTATCCTGCCCTGGGCGCTCTCTCTCTCTCTCTCTCTGCTCATTCTCTCGCTCACTCTCTCTCTCTGCTCACTCTGTCTTTTCTTTCTGCTGCATTACATTCATTCTCAGATGGAGGCCAGGCTGTGTCACACACACACACACACACAATCAAGAATGAAAGACTCACTCACACACACCCACGAAAGAACGACTCGCTCACAAATGAACAAACTCACTCACTTACTGTCTTAATCACTCTCACACACACACACTCAAACAGTGCAGTGAATGTGGCGTGAATGTCAGTCTGAAGACATTTGAACTCGTCAACCAATGTTCCTATTTCAGGCTTTAGCATTAGCATAGCTCTGTTAAATCCATCCACATGGCTTGACCTGGATCGCAGCGTGAGGAGGAGGCTGTTCTGTGTCCTTGACCTGCTTTCCACCAATCACAGATAGGCTGTCTCCCTTCATCCTACTGGACCACACACACACTGCACTCTGTCCCAAAATATCAGGTTTCTGATGAATAATCCCAGATTAAAGGAGGGAAGATTGAGGGAAGAAAGAGAGGGAGGAAAGAGAGACCCTAACCCTAATGCACAGCACAGGAGCACTGGGACGAGAGGAGAGAGAGAGAGAGAGAGAGAGAGATGAGAGAGAGAGAGAGAGAGAGAGAGAGAGAGAGAGAGAGAGAGATGAGGAGAGAGACGAGAGAGAGAAGAGAGAGAGAGAAGAGAGAGAGAGAGAGAGAGAGAGAGAGAGAGCGAGGCTGAGAGCGTGAGCGAGAGCGAGAGCGAGAGCGAGAGCTGAGAGCTGAGACGCGATGAGCGAGAGCGAGAGACGAGAGCGAGAGCTCGAGAGAGCTGCGAGAGCGAGAAGCGAGACTAGAGCGAGAGCGAGAGCCGAGAGCGAGCTGAGAGCGAGAGCGAGAGCAAGGCAAGTGATGTTGTTCCGGTAGAAGATGCAGAGACTAGGAGCCAGCTAGTCCTAGACCCTGCAGTCAGCACATACACACAAACAAACAGCTGATATAGCCTACACGTGACCAGCTATTTTGAAGTGGCGTTGTGCTCTTATTGGCAGAATGAGGGTGAATAATTAGAGCAGCGCTACAAAACTGAACCTGTTTTATTTAGCTTCATCTGTGTTCCTGCAGCAGATCTACAAAGATCTAGAATCTAGACCTAGATCTAGACCTACATGGGGATAGATCAATATGGGTCTAGGTTTACAGCAGTCTAGATCTACATAGGTCCTAGATCTACGTGGAGCTAGATCTACATCAGTCTAGATCTACGTGGAGATAGATCTACATCAGTCTAGATCTACGTGGAGCTAGATCTACATCAGTCTAGATCTACGTGGAGCTAGATCTACATCAGTCTAGCGTGGTGCGCTGGGATATTAATACTCGACGAAATGCTCGAATATGCTCCCCCACCCCCACTTCCAACACACAGAACCTTTCACACACACAAACACACACACAAACACACACTCCACAAACATTCCTGTGCTGTACTGCTCCGAGGGTTAAGGGTCAGTCATGCTTTACCAATTGTATAACTGTTAGCCAATTAACCACCCCGGGCCTCACAAACACACACACACACTGAGCCTGGGTGAGCCCACAGCAGTTAGAGACACCAGCTCTGACCTGATTCATCTCCCAGTGTTTGAGCTAGTCATGGGGAAGATCATCCACTGCTCATGTCTGTCTTCAATCTCTGACTGGGCTGGGCTGTGGTGAGCTGGGTTGGACTTGATGTCTCTGCTCGTCGTCTTCCGGATGCGACCAGCGGGAGTGTGTGGCCAGGGCTGCTGTCTCAGGGCTGCTGTCTCAGGGCTGCTGTCTCAGGTCTGCTGTCTCAGGTCTGCTGTCTCAGGTCTGCTGTCTCAGGGCTGAGGGCACATGGAGGGGCAGAGCTGCAGAGCTGGGGTGAGGGAACAACCTCCTCCATCCTCCTTCAGGATCTCTTCACCTTTCCTTCTTCCTTCTTTCTTCCCTTCCTCACTCCTTTCCTCCCTCACTTCCTCACTCCTTTCCTCCCTCGCTTCCTCCTTCCTTCCTTCCTTCCTTCTCTCCTCCCTCAGGTTTATCTTCCTTTCTAATCAGAAGACTTGCCCCCATTTTAATATTTTATGACGAGCTGTTTGGTGAGTGATGAGAGGCTCTGCTGTGTGTGTCTCTCACAGCAGAGAGCGATCACAACAGCGCTGAATGTCGACCGTCTTTTGAGCGTCATTTCATTCCTCTGCTGTCCCCCGCTCGTTTCATCACAGCCAATCGCCGTTTCCGTTTCATTCTGCCGTGGAAGATCTGATCGGCTGATTGTGGTGTTAGTGTGTCAGTGTGACGAATCAGCTAGCGGTACCAGACTCCATACTGCAGGCTGACCCTGGGGTCCAGTCCTTGTGACTGCACCGAGGGCCGTATTCTTCTGCTCACAAACAAAGATGGCGCAGACGGTGGCAACTGTACGTTTACGGTGTCCTCTGTCACTCTTCATGTTGATGTATAACTCTACAGTATAGCTGTGATAACTGCAGTGTACAGGATAACTCTACAGTATAGCTGTTGATAACTGCAGTGTACAGGATAACTACAGTATAGCTGTGATAACTCTGCTGTGTAACGGACTAACTCTACAGTATAGCTGTGATAACTGCAGTGTACAGGATAACTACAGTTATAGCTGTGATAACTGCAGTGTACAGGATAACTCTACAGTATAGCTGTGATAACTGCAGTGTACAGGATAACTACAGTATATCTGTGATAAACTCTGCTGTGTAACGGATAACTCTACAGTATAGCTGTGATAACTGCAGTGTACAGGATAACTACAGTATAGCTGTGATAACTCTGCTGTGTAACGGATAACTCTACAGTATAGCTGTGATAACTGGAGTGTACAGGATAACTACAGTATAGCTGTGATAACTGCAGTGTACAGGATAACTCTACAGTATAGCTGTGATAACTGCAGTGTACAGGATAACTACAGTATAGATGTGATAACTCTGCTGTGTAACGGATAACTCTACAGTATAGCTGTGATAACTGCAGTGTACAGGATAACTACAGTATAGCTGTGATAACTCTGCAGTGTACAGGATATCTCTACAGTATAGCTGTGATAACTCTGCAGTGATACAGGATAACTACAGTATAGCTGTGATAAACTGTGTACTCACATAGCTCTGTGTGTACACGCCCCCCCCGGCCCTAGAAACAAGAGGCCCAGTGTTTCGGTTGTTGATGTCCTAACTAACTTCACTACGTATGTCTCATGTGTTTGCTTTTGCCCTAGTGAAGTGCCTCAGATTGTTCCTGCGTGTGGTCTAGAAACACACACACTGTGCCCCTTTACCCTACAGCTTGCCTATAGCTTTTTTTCCCTTAGTCGTGTGTGCTGTAGATGTGTGTTCTGACTCTGGTCCAGTTTGTTGAATGGGCGAAGTTGCTTTTGTGTCTAGTTTCCACTCTGTATGATCTTGAACATGGAGGTCAGTGAGCTGGAGATGCCCTTACGACTCAGGGGTTTGCTCTAACGCTTGAGTGAGGCTGGATCAGTTTCTGAGGTATGACCTGTGGTGTATTTCTGTCCCAGAGCACGCGTGTGTGTGTGTTCAGATAGCTGACACAGTGTTCTTGGTGAGTTCCGTATGCCCCTGAGTAGCCTCTGTCCTCGTCACAGCAGAAGGGCTCTTACAGAAGACCGGCTGAACTCCCTGACTCGGCTCAAACGTCTCTCTTCTGCTTCTGTGGAGTTTCGCCTGAATCTTCTCCAGAGAGGAACCGTTTAGTGTGTGTGTGTGTGTTGTCTGTGTGTGTGTGTCTGTGTGTGTGTGTCTGTGTGTGTCTGTGTGTGAGAGAAGAATCAGGCTGTATAAATTTAGCCGCGGAGAAAGAGTGCTTATTAAAACACATTTAGGCTAATCAGTAAAGTAATTACAGTATTGTGTGTTTTTATGGTGTCACTGTGTTTACATCCACTCGGTGGCTGATTACCTGGGTGCCTGGGTGTTCACTCATGTCGGCGTGTGTGTGCCTGTGTGCTCCCTTCCGTACGTGTGTGAAACATGTTGATGAAGCAGGTCAGCTGTGTGTGTGTTGTGTGTGTGTGTGTGTGTGAACATGTTGATGAAGCAGGTCAGCTGTGTGTTGTGTGTGTGTGTGTGTGTGTGTGTGTGAACATGTTGATGAAGCATGTCAGCTGTGTGTAGTGGTCCTCTCCACCCCTGTGGTGCAGGGTGTAGCACACAGCTAACAGCACACAGCTAACAGCACACAGCTAACAGCACACAGCTAACAGCACACAGCTAACAGCACACAGCTAACAGCACACAGCTAACAGCACACAGCTAACAGCACACAGCTAACAGCACACAGCTAACAGCACACAGCTTCCTGCATGTGTGCTTGAGGTCGTCTCCCAGCTCGCTCTCCTCTTAAGTCTGAAGTGTCTCTAATGAGTTTCCAGTGATTTAGAACAGGGGGGGGGGGGGGGGGGGGGAGCTGTGTGTGTCAGAGGGTCATGGTATGTAAGGTTATTGATCGCCACGGTAACTAAGGAACGTAGGCTTCACCTTCAGAGAATCGATGAGAGTGAGATGAACGAGGCTGGAAGTTCCTGCTAGGAACGTGTCTCTCTAACATATCAGAAGATCCCCTCACTAGTCATCGCTTACCCCCTCCCCCCTCTTCTCCCTCTCTCTCTCTCTCATCTCTCTCTCTCTCTCTCTCTCTCTCTCTCTCTCTCTCTCTCCCTCTCTCTCTCTCTCCTCTCTCTCTCTCTCTCTCTCTCTCTCTCTCTCTCATCTCTCTCTCTATGTCTTTACCTCTCTCCATCTCTCTCTCTCTCTATGTCTTTACCTCTCTCCATCTCTCTCTCTCTCTCTGTCTTTACCTCTCTCTCCTCTCTGTCTTTACCTCTCTCCATCTCTCTCTCTCTCTCTGTCTTTACCTCTCTCCATCTCTCTCTCTCTCTCTCTCTCTCTCTCTCTCTCTATGTCTTTACCTCTATCCATCCCCCTTCTCTCTCCTTCTTTTCTTTACCTCTCTCTCTCTCTCCCTCTCTCTCTCTGTCCCTTTCTCTCTCTCTCTCTCTCTCTCTCGCTCTCTCTTCTCTCTCTCTCTCTCTCTCATCTCTCTCTCTCTCTCTCTCTCTCTCTCTCTCTCCCTCTACATTTCGCTCTCTCTGCCTGAGTAACACTTCCTTCCTCCCCTCTTCATCCCCCCTCCCTCCCTCCTCCTCCTCTTCCCCCCCCCCTCCTGCAGATGACTCTGGGGAGGAGGAGCCCACGTCGCAGTCAGAGCGGAGCCACATCCAAGGGACCCTGAAGACGCTGCTCAGCAAGCTGGAGGATCTGAGCACGTGCAACGACCTGATCGCCAAGCACGGCGCGGCGCTGCAGCGCTCGCTCAGCGAGCTCGAGGGCCTGCGCGTGCCCCCGGACGGCGGGGAGAAGGTGAAGGCCGTCAACGAGAGAGCCACCCTCTTTCCGTATCACCATCCAATGCTATGATCAACGTGAGTGAGGGGGGGAGGGATGGGGGGGGGGGGGGTGGGTTGAGAGGGATGGGGGGGTGATTGGGGGAAGGAGGGGGCGAGGGATTGGGGTTCTTCAGAGATGAGGACGGTGTCGTGTTTGGGGACGGTGGAGCGTTCAGGTGGAACGGTGACATGTGGGTTTGTGCGCTCTTCCGGCTCAGAGGGCATGCTGGGAACTCCAGTGGTGGGTGATGGGACTGTGTGGTACAGACAGGACCTTCCTAGGTAGCTGCAGTCACTTACACTTTATGGAAGACGTTGTGGCTGGGAACAGGGCAGATTACTCTGCACTTTACAACTGATTGTACTCTTGTTCCTTAGAAGCATGACTCGCTCCGTTTTTGCAGTCCAGTCCGTTCCTGTGTGATTAATTGGGGAGGAAAAGGGAGCTTATTGGACAGGCAATTAATCGGGTCTTTGAGGAAGGTCCGTCTCATTAAAACACCATCACATCTGTCTGGAGGAGCGGTGGAGTGAGGATGGAGGGGGAGGAGGAGGAGGGGGGATAAGATTCCCTGTAGTGAGGCTGGTTATGTGAATGGTTCTGCTGAAACCAGTGGACCTGGTGAGAGTGTGTGTGTGTGTGTGCATGTTTGTGTGTGTGCAACAACACAAGTGAACAGTAAGTGTATCCTGCATGCTAGCGAGCCCCTGGTGGGTCCCCCTCGCTCAGCCGCGAGCGTGCGGTAAAGCACACCAGCGCATCACACTCGACACCTAGCAGCTGTTGACCCGGGGGACGGTCTGCGTGTTGAAGCGTCTCACTCTACCTCCACCGGCACGGCTCCCTCTCTCCCCGGGTCAGACGTAAAACTCCGTCACAGGAAGTCACAAGCCGTCTGTCTCCATAGTAACAGCTCAGCACACAAAAGGGAAGAAAAGTGGAGAGTGTGGTGTTTTTAAAGTTTCACTGGACTTTAGAGGAAGCGACTTCCTCTGAGTCACACGCTGATTTAAACGTGAGTCTGGACTCCCAGCGTTTAAGACACACTTTCATACTCGACCGCTGAAGGTAAGAGAATGTGCTTCTGCTGTGCCAGAATTAAACTGGGATTTACTGTCATGTGAGATGGCTGGTGTACAGAGACTGTGAGCAGGTTTGTTGGCTAGGAAGAGTGTGTGTGTGGTGGTATGTGTGAGGCGTGTGGTGTATGTGTGTGTGAGGGTGTGTGTATGTGTGTGTGGTGGTATGTGTGAGGGTGTGTGTATTTGTGTGTGAGGGTGTGTGTGAGGGTGTGTGTATGTGTGTGTGGTGGTATGTGTAGAGGGTGTGTGTATGTATGTGTGAGGGTGTGTGTGAGGGTGTGTGTGTGACGGGGACTTTGTCATTGCCAGCGTTGCAGGGTTGTCTTGTTGATGTGTTTAGCCGTGTGCTTGTGAGAGAGATGACACTGTGCTCACGCCTCGCCGGCTGTACACGCGTGTGTGTGTTCCCTCGCTCACAGCCTCGCCGCTGTACATGCATGTGTGTGTGGTTCCCTCGCTCACGCCTCGCCCGCTGTACACGCATGTGTGTGTGTTCCGCCAGGCGTGTCGGGACTTCCTGGACCTAGCGGAGACCCACAGCATCAGATGGCAGCGTGCGCTCCAGTATGAGCGGGAGCAGAGGAGCCGTCTGGAAGAGACCATTGAGCAGCTAGCCAAGCAGCACAACAGCCTGGAGAGAGCCTGGAGAGAAGCTCCACCCACAGCCAGCACAGCCAGCGCTCCCGCCCCAGACCAGGGTGAGCCTGGCTGGCCTCGCGCCCCTCCCTCCTCCCCCCTCCCCCCTCCCTCCCTGTCTCTCCTCCCCCCTCCCTCCCTGTCTCTCCTCCCTCCTCCCCCCTCCCTCCCTGTCTCTCCACCTCGTCCTCCCCCCTCCCCCTCCCTCCTGTCTTTCCTCCCCCCTCCCTCCCTGTCTTTTCCTCCCCCTCCCTCCCTGTCTCTCCACCTCTCCACCTCTCCTCCCCCCTCCCTCCCTGTCTCTCCACCTCTCCTCCCTCCTCCCCCTTCCCTCCCTGTCTCTCCACCTCTCCACCTCTCCTCCCCCCTCCCTCCTGTCTCTACTCCCTCCTCCCCCCTCCCTCCCTATATCTCCACCTCTCCTCCCTGTCTCTCCTCCCTCCTCCCCCCTCCCTCCCTGTCTCTCCACCTCTCCACCTCTCCTCCCCCCTCCCCCTCCCTCCCTATCTCTCCACCTCTCCACCTCTCCTCCCCCCTCCCCCCTCCCTCCCTATCTCTCCACCTCTCCACCTCTCCTCCCCCCTCCCCCCTCCCTCCCTATCTCTCCACCTCTCCACCTCTCCTCCCCCCTCCCCCCTCCTCCCTATCTCTCCACCTCTCCTCCCCCCTCCCCCCTCCCTCCCTATCTCTCCACCTCTCCTCATACGTGTGCGTGTGTCTCCAGCAGGGGGTGACAGGCTGCAGGAAGGCGAGGCGAGTGATGAAGATGAGGATACGGAGTTCTTTGACGCCATGGAGGACTCCCCCGCTTTCATCACCGTAACCGCTAGCGACAGCGCGCAGCGCAGGTCAGCCAATCACAGCCCAAAGACCCACACCCTCCCTCCCCCTCCTCCTCCCCCTAGCGACATGAGAATGAGCTCCTAGCAGGTTCCATCCCCCTGAATGCGGGTGGGTCCTGGTGGGAGTCCTCATGTTGTCCTCCAGGTTAATGACAGAGGAGGTAGGTGATGGTGTAAGCCAGGCTTGTTTGCTTGTTTACCCAGCAGCTGCAGTATCTCTCACGTACACACACACACACACACACACACTTGTGCATGCAAACACACACACACACACACAGATGAGTCGTGACGAGTATGATGGAGCTATCTTGCGTGTGTGTGTGTGTGTGTTATATGTTCCAGGCGTTCGCAGACCAGCCAGAGTGGAGCCGGTGGAGGTCAACCCCACGACTGGAACCAGGACGGCCATGTAAGTGGCGCTCGGGACCGGACGCCATGTTTGTAGTTCTTCCAGGGTGGAGCTTGTAGGCTCCTTCAGTTCAGTTCTTACTTCAGCTGCTGTTTCCAGCGGGCCTCTCGTCAGAGGATCCCACGGATGTCAGCCTGGAGTGTTCGCACACACACACACACACACACACACACACACACACACACATATGCCTGCCGTCCTTGTTCCCCGGGTGGTGCTGGAGACACACAGCTGCTGTCTCTCTCTGTCATTCTTCTGGATCTTAATTACCAGTCAGACATCTGCTCCATCCTCCATGTCCTCCTCCTCTCCTGTTCCCTCTCTCTCTTTCCCTCCCTCCCTCTCTACTTCTTCCTTCTACACACTGCCCCTCACTGTGACTCATCGAGTCCCTCTCACAGTCTGTCCAGGAAGTCTAGACTCATCCGCCCCCACAGTACGATCCGTGGTCCAATCACGGCCTGAGTTCAGCGGTGTCTCTGGGTCTGTCAGGTGTCGCCAAGCTGCAACAGCCTATCAGGGAGGAGCTGCAGCGGGCAGGAAGAGGCGGAGCCACATCCCAGACAAGCCCAACTACTCACTGAACCTCTGGAGCATCATGAAGAACTGCATCGGCAAGGAGCTGTCCAAGATCCCCATGCCTGTAAGTGTGTGTGTGAGTGTGTGTAAGTGTGAGAATGAGTGTGTGTGAGTGTGTGTGGATCACTTGTGTGTGAGCTTGGCGTGTGTTGATGTGGATTGGTTAGTAAGAGAGAAACAGAGCCAGAGCTGAAACAAAAACACAACCTCTGACCTCTGACCAACTGCACGTGTGTGTGTGTGTATCTCCGTGTGTGTGTGTGTGTCCTCGCAGGTCAACTTCAACGAGCCCCTGTCCATGCTCCAGCGCCTGACGGAGGACCTGGAGTACCACGAGCTGCTGGACCGGGCAGCGCGCTGCGAGGGCCTGGAGCAGCTGTGTCTGGTGGCAGCCTTCTCCGTGTCGTCCTACTCCACCACGCTGCACCGCACGGCCAAGCCCTTCAACCCTCTGCTGGGGGAGACCTACGAGCTGGACCGCCTGGAGGACCACGGCTACCGCTCGCTGTGTGAGCAGGTACACACACACACACACACACACACATGCTCGCTGTGTGAGCAGGTACACACACAGACACACACACCTACGTCTGATTTATGGCCTTCTGGAACAGTCCAACAGTGTGTGTAACCCTGTAACCCTTACCTCCTACACACACACACACACACACCCCCAGGTGAGCCATCACCCTCCAGCTGCAGCTCATCATGTGATTTCCCAGCGAGGCTGGACCCTGTGGCAGGAAATCACCATCGCCAGCAAGTTCCGCGGAAAATACCTCTCCATAATGCCTCTGGGTGAGACACACACACACACACACCCACACAGGACACACACATGTCTCATGTCTCACAGCTAAATCCTCGGTTGTGTCTGTCCCCTCCGGCTTGCCGTCCAGGAGCGATCCACCTGCAGTTCCACTCCAGTGGGAACCACTACGTGTGGAGGAAGGTCACCTCCACAGTGCACAACATCATCGTGGGCAAGCTGTGGATAGACCAGGTCTGTCCTCCTCCGCTCCCTTCCTCCCCTCCCCATCTCCCCTACTCCCTTCCTCCCCTATCCATCTCTCCTCCACTCCTTTCCCCCTCCCCATCTCCCCTCCTCCCCTCCTCTCCTCCCCTCCCCTCCTCTCCTCCCCTCCCCACCTCTCCTCCACTCCTCCCCATACTAGCAGTGTGTTTACCAGTGTGTGTGTGTGTGTGTGTGTGTGTGTGTGTGTGTGTGTGTGTGTGCTCAGCTAGCTGTGTTTCAGCCCAGAACAGAGACTCATAAAGCAGCAGTGCTCCCCAGCTCCTCCTCTCTTAGACATGACCCAGTTACAGCCTGTCTGCATGTCTACCTGCCTGTCTACCTGCCTGCCTGTCTGCCTGTCTACCTGCCTGCCTGTCTACCTGCCTGCCTGTCTACCTGCCTGTCTGTAGTCTGTGTCTTTTCTTTTCCTGATGAGGTCATTTCTCCTCATCAGGAACCTTCTCTTGTCTTTCTAACTCCCCTTTTACCCTCTCTCTCCCCCTGTACCCGATCTCCTCTTACTGGTGTCTCTCTCTCTCTCTTGTATTTCCGGAACAGTCCGGGGATATTGAGATCGTCAACCACAGGACCAAGGAGACGTGTCAGCTCAAATTCTCCCCCTACAGCTACTTCTCCAGGGAAGTCCCACGCAAGGTAACATTTCCTCCTCCTTCTGCTCCTGCTTCTCCTCTTTCCCCTTCCACCCACCCTCCTCTCCCTCCTCCCCCTCCCTCAGCCTATCTCAGCCCTCCCCGATACACAAGCTCTACATCTCCTACCTCACCCGACAGTTAGAAGAGGTCCGGTCGCCCCCTGCTGGTGGTTTCTGGACTTCACAATCTGCACCCACCATCACCTCAGAGTTAGATTATATCGTTCTCACGCCAGAAGTAACCCTCCTCTCTCTCTCTCCTCTCTCCCTCCCCTCTCTCGCTCCTCTCTCCCTCTCCTCTCTCCCTCCCTCTCTCCCTCTCTCCCCCCTCTCTCCCTCCTCTCTCCCCCCCTCTCTCCCTCCTCTCTCTCCCCCCTCTCTCCCTCCTCTCCCCCCTCGTCTCTCTCCTCTCTCGGCGTGCCGTTGCCCAGGTGACGGGGGTGGTGTTGGATGTCGGGGGCCAGGCCCAGTACGTCCTGTCTGGGACGTGGGACGACAAGATGGAGAGCGCCCGGGTGGTGCAGAGCTCCAGGGCGGGGGGCGCGGGGGCGGAGGGCAGGCAGAAGACTGTGTATCAGACCCTCGCCCCCAAGCTGCTGTGGAAGAAGTACCCACTACCGTAAGACCCCACATCTCACACTACAGCACCCTGTCTCACACCACAGCAGCCTGTCTGACACCACAGCAGCCTGTCTGACACTACAGCAGCCTGTCTCACACCACAGCAGCCTGTCTGACACTACAGCAGCCTGTCTCACACTACAGCACCCTGTCTGACACTACAGCAGCCTGTCTCACACTACAGCACCCTGTCTCACACTACAGCACCCTGTCTCACACTACAGCACCCTGTCTCACACTACAGCACCCTGTCTGACACTACAGCACCCTGTCTCACACTACAGCACCCTGTCTCACACTACAGCACCCTGTCTCACACTACAGCACCCTGTCTGACACTACAGCACCCTGTCTGACACTACAGCACCCTGTCTGACACTACAGCACCCTGTCTTGCACTACAGCAGCCTGTCTGACACTACAGCAGCCTGTCTGACACTACAGCACCCTGTCTGACACTACAGCAGCCTGTCTTACACTACAGCACCCTGTCTTACACTACAGCACCCTGTCTTACACTACAGCACCCTGTCTGACACTACAGCAGCCTGTCTGACACTACAGCACCCTGTCTTACACTACAGCAGCCTGTCTGACACTACAGCACCCTGTCTGACACTACAGCACCCTGTCTGACACTACAGCACCCTGTCTGACACTACAGCACCCTGTCTGACACTACAGCAGCCTGTCTGACACTACAGCACCCTGTCTCACACTACAGCACCCTGTCTGACACTACAGCACCCTGTCTGACACTACAGCACCCTGTCTCACACTACAGCACCCTGTCTCACACTACAGCACCCTGTCTGACACTACAGCACCCTGTCTCACACTACAGCACCCTGTCTCACACCACAGCACCCTGTCTCACACCACAGCACCCTGTCTGACACTACAGCACCCTGTCTCACACTACAGCAGCCTGTCTTACACTACAGCACCCTGTCTGACACTACAGCACACTATCTTACATTACAGAACACTATCTTAACTTTACCCGCCACTCTCTCTCCCTGGCTCCCTTCCCTCCCCCCGTTGTCAGGGACAACGCTGAGAACATGTACCACTTCTCGGCGCTGGCCCTCACCCTGAACGAGCCGGAGGAGGGGGTGGGGCTGACCGACAGCAGGCTGAGGCCGGACCAGAGGCTGATGGAGGCCGGGCGCTGGGACGAGGCCAACGCCGAGAAACAGAAGCTGGAGGAGAGGCAGCGGGCGGTGAGGAGGAGGAGGGAGGCCGAGGCCTCCGACGCTCTGGACGATGGTGAGAGAGGGAAGGGGGGAGAGGGGGAGAGAGGGAGAAAGACAGAAAGAGATAGAGGAAGAGAGGTAAAAGGAGAGAGAGGGGAAGGATCACAGGTTGAATGGGAGGGGAAAAAAACTGAGAGAGAGAAAGGAGGCCTGGGAAAGAGGAGATGTGATGAGCCAGTGAGCGGGGTGATAGAGAGAGAGAAAGAGACAGAGAGAGAGAGAGAAAAAGAGAGGGAGTCAGGGATGGAGAAAGGATTTACCCAGCATCTCGCCTTCAGTCACATTACTGTGAATGATTTGAGCAGTTCCCCTGACCTCTGTGTGAATGCTTGTGCCCGGAGCCGCTGAAGAGGGAGGGTAGTTACAGGTCAGCAGGAGGAGGACGCTCAGGAAGGAGGGAGAGCTGAGCGAGATGGCCAGAGTTTGTACAGAGAGAGTTCCGGAAGCTCCTCTCATCCTTGTGTGCGTGGCTGTGTGTGTGGCTGTGTGTGTGTGTGTGTGTGTGGCTGTGCGTGTGTGTGTGGCTGTGTGTGTGTGTGTAACGCTGATATACCCATGACGTGTATTTCTCTTCCTCCCTCTAATGGTGATCAGAGTGTGATAATGATTCTGGTGAGTGGGGGGGCCTCGCGCCCCCCAGAAGTGCATCCCATCCTCCCTGCCCCCCCAGAGTGGTGTGCCTCTGTGGGCAGTGCATGCTAGGCCCCTCCCATCCACTCCAACCCAGGAAACAAATACCATTTCATTTGTTTCCTGCTGCAATTAATTCAGAATTGGCCCTATTATATATATCTACATATCTATATCAATATAAATATGTAGATACAGATTAACAGACTGCCTGAATATCGATTTTGAATGGTATTTATTGGTATAATGCTGCTTTTGTTATAATGCATCCAGTGCTAGTCGGTTTGAGGAGTGATGGGAGTGAGTGTGCTGTGTTCCCTGCTTCCGGAAGGTGCTGCGTGTGTGTAACGCCTGTTTCCTTCCCCCAGGGAAAGAGTACGAGGGCTACCAGCCACACTGGTTCCACAAGAGGAGGGACTCCATCACTGGGGAGACAAACTTTGTGTATAAGGGAGGCTACTGGGAGTCCAAGGACAGTCAGGACTGGAGTATGTGTCCAGTGATCTTCTAACTACACATCGGCAGTCAGAGTCCTCTGTAGACCCCCAGCCCCCCTGCCCCCTCCCCCAGCCCCCCCAGCCCCTCTCTCGGAGGAAGATTGAAGGCTCTGGACCATCTTACAGTTTGTGCGGACTTCCTTGTGCATGGGACTGTGTACCATGTCACACACAACACCGTACATCCTCGCTTACACACACACTCACACTGTACACACACACACACATCCTCCTTGTTTTCTATCCAGCTGAAGGATCGAGGGGCTCTCTACACACCCTGCTTGGTGAGGCTGTACTCCAGCTGTGAGTGTGTAACCATAGAAACAGACCCCTGCCCCCCCCCCCTCCTGCAAGCTTCCAAAACCAGGTGCTCCTCAAAAGTTCCCCACAATGCACTTTTCTTCTCTGGATGCCTTGTGTGTCTGATCAGATGTGAATCCCAGTTCCCCCTCCTCATTGGAACCACAGGCCTGTGTCTGTCACTGCAGAGATACTGTGTTGTATTCGAAGGATGGACAGGAAAGTCTTGATTAGATCATTAGATGTGTAGTTTCATCTGTTGGTTTTTATTCTCTAGGATTGTAGAATTGGCCGGAAGGAGCAAGTTCCAGAGAGTGATCTAGATCTCTCCCTGGAAAACGATTCAAGTGCCCTCAGACGTTGTAAGCGAGTTCCGGCGGCAGAGCTAGCGGCGTTCACTTCCTGTCGGCTCCTCCGGCACTTCCTGTCCGCGGCTGAGTCCGACGTCGTCACGGTAACCGATGACAGCACGTTTCGTCGCCACGGCAACTTTTGTTGTCACATTAAATAAATTAAAAATAAGTACAAACGTTCGATCTTCTGACCCTTTTAAAGGCCCTCACGGTTCATATAACTGTTAACTGTCCAGGAAGTTACATAACACAGTCCACACACACTACATTCTGCAACTGAGCCGTATGTCCCATCCGGTCCTGCATGTTGACATCCAGACAGACAGACACTCTCAGCCAGATGAACACTTCCTCATCTCAGCCAGAGGACTGGGTCTCATACAGGTGAGCATCTAGAGTAACATCCTCAGTCATAACTAATCAAGCTGGTGTCCAGACAGGGGTTAGAGGTCAGAAGGTTTCCTGGGTACAGTCTAGGATCAACGTGTGATATATATCCAACCTAGGGGACGGATTCCCCTGGTTAGTGGAGGGGAGGGGGGACTCCCAAGCAAGGCACCACTCTGCAGTTAGACCGCCAGCTACTGATCCCAGAAAGAGTCCAAGCTCAGGCATAGCATCAGTCCACTGCTCCAGAGCAGGGCACAGAGTGATCCCAGGAAGAGTCCAAGCTCAGGCATAGCATCAGTCCTCCAGAGCAGGGCACAGAGTGATCCCAGGAAGAGTCCAAGCTCAGGCATAGCATCAGTCCTCCAGAGCAGGGCACAGAGTGATCCCAGGAAGAGTCCAAGCTCAGGCATAGCATCAGTCCTCCAGAGCAGGGCACAGAGTGATCCCAGGACAGATCATGGAACTCTTTTAAGGACCGAGTAGTAAGGGAAAGGAGGCGCCTGACTTGTGTGTGTGTGGTAGCTTTTGAAAACGTGTAAGTAGGTTTTTATAATTGCTGTTAGGAATGTAGAATTTTTTGCCAGGTGGTACTGTATCCGCCTTCTAGAAGTTTGTGTGAAGATTTTTTTTGTAATAACAAAATAATAACAAAGAATAATAATACAATTATACATTAGAGTGATCATAATAATAATAATCTTAATGCTAAGTTTGAATCTGTATGAATCTGAAGTTTTACGGACCTGAAAATATACTTTCATTGTACCTCTTTATCCAAATTGACCCTGTGTAAGTTTGATTTCAGATTCAATGTTTTATATCAAATGAAACTTACTTACTGAAAATCTTTTTTTAATAAAAAGTTCTTGCTAGCTACAAAGGTCGCGTTTTGACAGGTTCCGCTACCTGCTAGCTTCGGATACACCCTGCTGTGACCCTGATGTAACTAATCAGGTTACTGTGGTTGGCGTGCTGTAGAAGATGAGCTCCGTGCTGTCATCTTTATATCTGAGTTAGAACTGCACGGAAGAGACCGGGGTCTGAGCCGTAGATCCGAACGACACGCGCTAATGGTGAATGTACGATATTCTCCCTTAAAAACTATCTTACGCGGTTTGTTAGTGTTTTTCAGTACAGCGTTCTCATTTGCTCATTTATCAAAACCCGAAGACTATAAATAGTCTAGGAATCGGCGAGTGGATGTTCCAGGGACATTTTAATACAGCAAACTCTTAATTAACCAATATCCATGCATCGTTGACTATCAACATATTGATACTCACAAAGACACCCTTGCAACAATTTACAAGCACATGCCTGAGTAGTGCATAGAGGAAGACTAGTACCTAGCTTGTGACTGAAAAATATCAGACATTAGGGTGGTTTATTTTTGCTATTATTGTAAATTAGTCGTCATTGTACTGATAATCCTATACCATCATGGGCAGTATTGCAGGGCGATAAACGTGGTGTTGAAGCGTGAGGAAACATAATATGGTAACGGTTTATTTCTCAATGATCAACTGTATGTTTAGAGATTTACTTTAATATATTGGGTTTGAAATAGAATGATTTTATATATTAATATACCTATATTTTGATGGATGAATAATAATAAATTAAAAAAGTCAATCCACTGAACATCCAAATAACTTGACCTCTGACCTCTGCTGGCTGGCGCCCTCTAGAGGAGTAGAGAAGGCAAGACGTTGAGATTGCGAGACGCCGCTATGGTGAATGTGAGATTGATCTGTAGCAATAAGAGTGAAGTTAAGACGATGTGTTCTTTTCTAACTCGTTTGTCTTCTAAACGGAAGGCGGTTTCTGCAGAAAGGGAATACACCAAGCCAAGTGCGAGAACCTTACTGTACGGAGACTTGAACTGCCTTCCCTATAAAAGGCTGATCTAACTTTTTTCCTCTTTTTTTTATTCGTTTTTTTTCTCTATCTCTCATTTCATCTCACCAAACACTTAATCAAGCATGGTTTTATTTAGCTTTAAAATGATCGCTTTTGTATTTTATTTTATTCTCACGAGTGCCATGGTTATTCTTTCACGCCTCCTTAAGTGCATGCACGCTCAATGACTTCCGTGTACGACCTGCGGTTTCCTTTCAGTCTTTGCTGATTGGTTCCTCTAAGGCAGGGATATGATGAAGACTTGGGAGGTTAGACCTTCCATGTCTGAGTTGAACTTTGCTTCTCTGGACTCCTCCGGCCTAGACAACCTCCAGGTACCCTTAGACCAGTTCTGACGGCAGGTGGGGAAGCCGGCCGGGTACCCGTGGTGTTGGACCGGTAGGCCTACCACATACACACACACACAAACACACTCACAAGTACCTTTGTTCAGGTGTAACTGCAGCTTCTCCAACGGAAGCTGTACTTCTTTTATAGTTGTTTTCTCTCCCTTAATTTATATGTATGTATGTAACATTGTCTTCAAAAGCAAGACGTAATGACACAAAATAAATAATAAAGTTGTTTCTGTTAACTGGATTTGTGTCAGTCTTGTGCTTTCGGTAGCCAAGTTAATTACTTAAATAGTTTAAGGTTAATTACTTTGATGGGTATTTAAGAAATTGCGTTCACCCCCAGGTAGGTAATGAAAAACATCATAATTAAATGTGATGAATATTTACATACTGGACAAACTATTATGAACAGCATTGCAAGAGGGTTTGTTGAGTCAGCATATTGTCCTATACCGCAAGTCCCGCCGTGGTGACGGGCGCCCCCGCGGGCAGACCCAGAGCAATTTGGCTTTGGCTGGAACGAGCGCTGTTTGTGCGTTGCCTAGAAACCCAACCACTGCTCCTGTCAATCAAGACTCTACTGCAGTTGCTGTACAAAGGACCTGTCGGTATTTCCAAATTGCATAATTGGTCGGTAAGTAAGTGAAAGTCTAGCTACGCGTCAACACACGTCATCGAAAGAGAGTGCCGGTGAACGTTTTTAATAACTTTTTTTGATCGACTACTCGATCCTTAAATTTAAACATGAAGAAATAGCTTGGTGTCTGCTGCACAGTTGTAGATTTGGGGATAGGGATATTTTTGACTGGTGCTTGCAGTGTTCTTGATGGTGAATACAGTGAATATAATTCCTTTGTGTAGTTTAATAAAATGTTCTTCCCTCTTCTGTTCTTTTCAAGACAGACAACAGTTAATATTAATTTAATAGCACGAGTCAAGGTGATGCCTAAATATGTTTGTTATTCGAATAAAGTAATACTTTCCAGTTCTTCAAAAAGTACATTTGAACTACAAACAGCTCTAAGGCTCACACAGGAATGCAAGGTTGCTTTATGAGCAGGGTCTTTCTCCAGCCAGGCCCACCAGAAAGTAAGGTTGCGCTCATGTATCCAAGGCAACACCAACCCCCACTCCTCACCCATGCTGGTCAGAGACCAGCGTTCAGCTCTGGGGTATAATACCACTTCTTCTATCTCTCTTTCCAGTCCCGGGAGATGGAGGATGGGAAAGGTGACAGAGGAGAGAGAGAGTCCGAAGACACAGACGAGCTTCTCTTTACCGGTCAGACATTCTCCAAACCAGTATCTGAGTCCTCTCCTCACGCGTGTTGTGTTCTGTCTCTCTATCAAACGCTTTGATCGCTTCTGTCTCCGTTTAGATTTGGAGGACGAGAGCGGTGTGTTTGGACAGTCCTCCTCCCCTCTGAAACTGGACCACTGCGACCTTCTCCTGGACGCTATAGACGCGCAGCTGAGCCGACTGCAGGTCACTATGAGTTTCTTGTCCTTCTTCTAGAGCAGTTTCCCAACCCTGGTCCTCGTGTATGGAAGCAAATCAGTGACAATCTTTTGAATTTTAAAAGGCATTGAATACTTAATATGGAAATGTAAACACCACCAAATGTGTTCGTTTTGAATCCACCTCTTTAAAATTGAAATATGAATGAAGATCTGATCCCAAATATCACCTAAAATGGAGTGGAAAAGGTTGGGAATGGCTGACCAAGAAAATGCAGGACAGTGGGTAGTACTGGGGACCAGTGTTGAGGAAGGCTGATCTAGAACATGCACTTCCTTATCTTGAAGTCTCCTTAACCATGTTGGTTTATTGCTTTTCAATGTTCGCAGGTACAGAACCACAAACATGACATCAGAAGTGCTGGTACGTCAGACTTACTTGGAATAGTTTAGTCTGTATGATTAGTCCAGCATTATCAGAATACGTCTCGTGACGTTATCATTTCCCTCCTATTCATGTTACCAGAGCTGAGCAGGAGCCAATCAGAGAGCAGGGATACGGGACTGGGAAGTACCATAACAACTAACAACACCCCCGTCTCCTGTGTCGACCTGGTACCTTCCTGTATCAAGGATCAATCCATAGGTGAGAAAAAGGGTCTGTCGCTCCCAGATTAACCCCTGTGCTGCCTTCGAGTCACATGACCCAAAGGTTCATAACGAACCATCGTTGTGTTTACCCAATTTTACCCAATACAAAAACAAATAAAAATACTTTTCTTTTAACCTTTGCAATGTGGGGGGTAAAGTTGTCGCAATACGATGGTGGGATAACACAAGGGTTAAGAGGTGACAGTTGTTTGGTCATGTGACAGTTGTTTGGTCATGTGACAGTTGTTTGATCATGTGACAGTTGTTTGTTCTCTAGCGTTTCACTCTCCTCTGTCTCCCTCCAGGTCTGGTCCCTCGAGTGCCCAGCTGCAGTAGTGGAACAGGGGCTGTGAGCGACGGACCGTCCAGTGTGGAACCTGATGGAACCGGGGAGAGCAAGTACCAGGCTCCGAGAACCAGACTTCTAGCAGGTACTGCAGGGTTCCACTCAGAACCCACGCTGGATCTGACCTCTGATTGGCTGTCTAAGGAAGAGAAGGGCGTAGGTCTAACAGTATGTCAGTGATCAGAGTCAAAGGACAGTGTGTATTTACCAGGCACAGTGCAAAGTAACAACCCGTCAGTTATAACAAGGGAACTAAATCACGCTGAATTACAGCGAATCACAACATTCATGGCAGCCACTTCCTGTTTCCTCCCCCAGGAGTTCCTGTGTTGAGTTTCGACACCGTGACCATCGACAGCGACCTCGACTCTGTACGCACAGAGAACATACGACAACACATCAGACCAAGTAAACATAAAAAATAATGTGTGGAATTAGATGAGTTATCAAGTTCAGAGTCTGGCCAAAGATCATAAATGCCACCTGCTGTGTGTCATCCTAGGATGCAGGTCAGTCATTCAGTCGATGAGGAGTATGGACGGGCTGTACTCTGATAAAAGTGACATTGACACGTCTCCTAACACACCAGGTAAGACTCCCAGTACCAGGAAGACCGATGATCTTTGACCCTGACCTTGCCTAGACGGGGCTTGTGCTACCTCTGCCCTTTGCTTGTGATGGCAGGTCATGCAGTGCTGACAGTCAGCCATGGAAGGGAGGCCAGGAGGAGTCTGCTTTCCCGCAAACATCATCCCAGCAGGAGAAACACTCCCAGAAACACTCCCAGGTAACACTCCCAGAGACACTCCCAGAAACACTCCCAGAAACACTCCCAGGTAACACTCCCAGAAACACTCCCAGGTGACACGATGCTGCTCAAACTGGGCCGTGTGGCTCACCTTATTGTTGTGATGATGTTCAGTTGGTGACCAAGGAAAGACTATCAATAAAAAGGATTGTCCAGGTGTTTGTTAGCACGACCTTGGTCCTATCTTCATCCCGCCACTTGCCGTCTGTGTGGTGGCAGGTACGTGGGTGATGAGGATGATGACGAGGAGGAAGACACGGATGCCGGTGTTCGCTGGCGGAGGAGGAGACGAAGGGATGACAAGTCGGACGAGCTAGCCAAGCTCCGACAGGTAAACACATCAATCCTTCCATATTCCTCCTAGTTTGTGAGTGTGAAATACTGTCGTACTGTCGTGCATTTCCAAGATCCATGATCTTCTGCTGTACTTTCCTTTCCTTTAATAAAAGCACCTTCCAAAATGAACATAATATCAAATGTAAAGTGTGTGTGTGTGTGTGTAGGACTGTGACGAGGAGGAGGAGAGACTGAGGTTGAAGAGAGCTCAGCTGTGTGCGATGGAACATTCCCTCTCTGACCTTCTACACAAACGGGAGGTACTTCGTCACGTGCGATGAGTGCGTTCCTCATCATGTTATTAACTTTGTTACCAACATGACATGGTATCTCTGTCCTGTGTCCCCGCCCCTGCATGACGACCACCCTATCCTGCCCGACCTCTCATGCTCGTGTCCCAGCATGCCTTGCAGGAGCTGGAGCAGCTGCGATTGGAGGACGTGAGCCTGGAGAGGGTACCACACACCGTCCTCCACTCAACACACTTTAGTCAAATCAGAATGTTTGAGTAAAACCCTTTTTCCCAGCTGTGCCCCACAGGGCTTCACATACGGCCATAGAAATGCCCCTCAGCCAACCTAAACTCTCAGTTCCCGTATACCGCGCTGACAGTGTCCTCTCTGTGTGTCTTCCTGTAGAGCTTGGGGCGTTCAGGAGTGAGCGTGTCTCTGCTGGAGAGAGAGGAGATGGAGAGGCAGCTGGACGGCGCCAAGACTGAGCTCTTTACAGAGCAGCGGAGGTCAAGGATCAGACTGGACTCTTTACAAGAGGTAACGTAGAACCACCGTCCTTAGAGAAGACCATAGAACACAGCGGAGGATGTATTACCTACTGCTACTGGTTGAACACTTCAATGAGTGTCTGTGTGTGTGTGTCTGTGTGTGTGTCTGTGTGTGTGTGTGTGTGCGTGCGGGCGGGCGGAGCAGCAGCTGGAGGAGGCTCGTGAGGAGCTCCAGCGTGTGACAGACGAAGAGAGACTTCTGAGGAGCCGCTGTGTCAGGCTGGAGGAGGAGAGACACAGTCTGGAGGTACCCACCTCTCCTCCCCATCCACACCTCCCTCCGCTCTACCTCTCTCTGTCTCTCCTCCTCTCCAGTCTCTCTCGCTACCTCGGTCCCTCTCTCCTCTCCTCCTCCCAGGCTGTGGAGCTGCAGGTCAGCGGGCTGAGGAGGGAGCTGGGGGAGAGGGAGTCCAGGGTGGGGGCTCTGGAGAAGATCCTAGCCCAGAAGGAGCTGCGGCTGCTGGGTCTCCAGGAGGAGAGGAGCGCCCTGGAGGAGGAGAGGGAGGGCCTGCGCGGGGAGATCCAGAGCCGGGAGGACCAGCACCTCGCCGCCCTGAGAGAGGCCCAGGAGCAGGCACTCCTCCAGGGGGTGAGTGAGGGAGGGGTGAGGGGGTACTGGGAGAACTCAGATGTGAGCTGGTCTGAGGTGGAAGAGAAAGAGGTTTGATGCGTGTTTGTGTTCGTGTCAGCGGCGAGAACTGCAGCAGCAGAAAGAAGAGCTGGCTGTCGTCCACAAGGAGGAAGTTCAGCAGGTGAGAGAAACTGTTGGATCTCCTTTAAAGGTCAAGTGATATTTACGAAAAAATCCATGTTGTTTTTGTGGGTGAGAACTGGAAGGAGGCCAAACTGAGAGGACGGGGGTCTCTCCTGTGTCCAGGTTCAGAGGCAGGCCGAGGCAGAGACAGCTGCAGCTCTGCTGGAACAGGCTCGGTCTCACACACAGCACCTTGAGGCCGTGCAGACACGCATCCAGGTGAGTGGGTCACACTGGGTCACACAGGGTCACACAGGGTCATACAGGGTCATACAGGGTCAGGCTCAAACATACGTCAGCGGGTGGTTTCATAAATAAATAAACAGTGTTTCATGTTTCTCTGCCCTCGCCCAGCACAAGGAGGAGGAGGGGAGAGAGCTGAGGAAGGCTCTGGAGGAGCAGAAGGAGGTGGTGAAGAGGCGCGAGGAGGAGCTCCAGGCTACAGTCCAAAAGACGGTAGGCTCAACGGCCATCGCTCCGTCCTCCCCACCGCGGTGGAGGCGGGTGGAGCCGGGTGAAGGTAGGTGGAGGTGGGTGGAGCCGGGTGAAGGTAGGTGGAGGCGGGTGGAGGTGGGTGAAGGTAGGTGGAGGTGGGTGGTGACGTGAGCCGCTGCCTGCAGGTGGAGGACGCCGTGGAGCAGCAGAGGAGGAGGGGGGAGGAGGAGAAGGAGCAGGCGGTGAAGGTGCATGCTGGGATGCTGGAGGACCAGCACAGGGAGGCTCTGGAGAGAGCCGGGGCAGAGACGGAGAGGGAGAGGAGACACGCTCTGGGTCTGCAGAACACGGTGCTGGAGCTGCAGCAGGTGAGAGCAGCCCTGACCCCTGACCCCCCACCCTGCAGAGGATCATCACCAGGACCACACACAGTCAAACCAGTCATTTCCCATCCCCGCCTCTCTCTCTCCCTCCCCATCCCTCTCTCTCTCTCTCTCTCTCTCTCTCACTCCCTCCCCTCCCCATACCTCTCTCATTCCCTCCCCTTCCCTTCCCTCTCTCTCTCTGTATCTCTCTCTCTCTCTCTCTCTCTCCCTCCCCATCCCTCTCTCTTTCTCTCTCTCTCACTCCCTCCCCATATCTCTCTCCCTCCCCTTCCCTCTCTCTCTCTCCCCCATCCCTCTCTCTCCCCCCCTTCCCTCTCTCTCTCTCCCCCCATCCCTCTCTCTCCCTCCCCTTCCCTCTCTCTCTCTCCCCCCATCCCTCTCTCTCCCTCCCCTTCCCTCTCTCTCCCTCCCCTTCCCTCTCTCGGTCCCCTCAGAGGCTGCAGGAGCTGGAGCGTGAGGCATGTGGCCACCAGGGGGCGCTGGTGTCCGTGCAGGCCGCGCTGCACCGCACCCTGGGAGACGAGCACCAGGCTGAGCTGCAGAGACTGTGCACACGCATGGAACAGGTCACACACACACATTCACACACACACAGACACACAGACACACACACACACACATACAGACACACACCGTTTCACAACATAACCAGTATACTGTCCCTGTTGACAGAGTGAGGGGGTATACTTTATGTTATGGTGCAGCCCAGTGGTTAGAGCATTCAACTGCAGATCAAGTGATCGCGGGTTCAAATCCCCTCCTTAACATCACAGAGGAGTACAGCTAAACACACACAGGCTGTAGTTTGTGTTTGTGAGGTGACGGGGCAGGCTGTGGTTGCAGGAGAGACGGGAGGAGGAGTCACGGCTGGAGCAGAGGGCCTGGAGGGCGGAGGAGGAGGCGGGCAGGCTGAGGAGCCAGCTGGCTGGCAGGGAGGCGGGGGCAGAGGAGAGGACAGCCAGGCTGGAGCAGCAGGCCAGGCGCTGGGGCCAGGAGCTGGGGGCCGAGTGTGGACACCTGCAGCTGCTGCTGGAGGACAGCGGGGCCCCTGGGAGCCCCGGCGAGCCCCCTCACTGGTACAAACATACACACATACAAACACACAAATAAATAATACACTAGTAATCAGAAGGTCGCTGGTTCGATTCCCGGCCGTGTCAAATGATGTTGTGTCCTTTGGCAAGGCACTTACATTTACATTACATTTAGTCATTTAGCAGACGCTCTTATCCAGAGCGACTTACAGTAAGTACAGGGACATTCCCCCCAAAGCAAGTAGGGTGAAGTGCCTTGCCCAAGGACACAACGTAATTTTGCACGGATGGGAATCGAACTGGCAACCTTCAGATTACTAACCCGACTCCCTCACTGCTCAGCCATCTGACTCCGCTTCACCCTACTTGCCCTCGGGCGAATGTCCCTGTACTTACTGTAAGTCGTTTTGGATAAGAGCGTCTGCTAAATGACTAAATGTAAATGTAAATACCTTGCAGTTCCTCTACTGTGCTGTGTTTCTCCCTCAGTCCTACGGTGGCTCAGGCCGTCCAGACCTTGCGGGCGCTCAGGGTTCAGCTGCAGCAGGAGATGTCCTTCCAGCGACGCAGTGCCCAGCACCTCAGCAGAGACAAGGTCTCTGACAGCTTCTTCTTCTTGTACTGGGGTTGTTTGTACGTCAACTTGGATACTAGTGTCTGCTAATTGATCTTCTTCTTGAACACACGTATGGAGTGTTTTCTTTCTTCTTCTGTAGGAGCGAGAGTTGCGTTTGCAGAGAGAACAGCTGGAGATGGAGAGAGAACAGGCGCTGGACTCGCTGAAGGAGAGACTCATCCAGGTACGCACATCACAATGTTCTTCAGAACCACGCTCACACAAAACCACCCTCCACGGTGCTGCGCATGTGGACAGATTCTTGTGGCGTGCGTGCATTCACACGTGTGTGTGTGTCTGTGTGTGTGTCGTGTGTTCTTCACAGGAGCACATCGAGGAGCTGAGCAGAGCGACCCGGGCCCAGCAGGGGGGGGGCGTGGCGTGGTCCCTGCACAAGCAGCTGCAGGATAAAGACCAGGAGCTCAGGCAGGTCCAGAGGAACATGGGTCAGTGGAAGGAGCAGACCAGCGCTCGTCTGGCCTGCAAGTTTGAGCAGGAGCTCACCTCCGAACTGGAGAGGTAACGCACTGCACTGCACGGCAAAAACAGCCTGTCAAAATTAGAAATATTAGTTGTGAGCTTACTCATGCTTAAAACAAGGACATTTGACTGCCTGGATATATATATATATATTTTAATAATGTGTTGTTTATTTAAATTAAGTCACAAGTCATTTCAAGAAACAAGTCCAACTCAATTTAAAAATCTAATAACAAGAATACTACACTCACATGTAGAGTTATTACAGTGTGCAATGGCACTTTTCAGACCAACGTTGTCGTATTCCTCATCATAAAGAAACGACCTGTTTACTGTATATAGATTATCTAGAAATATACAATATAGTATATGTATCGTTTTTCAAATTCCATTGAGTCGGTTGTGTTTGCGTCTCCACAGGTGCAAGGCACGGTTGTTGAAGGGGAGGTAACTGGTTTCAGCCTGTTTAGACTAGCCAAACCTAGTCTAGTTTGACCATGCCTAGATTCTGCTTTACTGACTAACCTTTATGCTCGACATTTCTGCCACTGGTGCATACGTGTCCCTTACGTGTAGTTGTGTGTGTGTGTGTGTCTGTGACGTCCTGTGATGTGTGTGTGAGAAACATCCTGTGATGTGTGTGTGTGTGAGACATCCTGTGATGTATGTGTGTGTGTTTCGTAGGAAGGCCCCCAAGGCCCGAGAGGAGAAACAGAGGACTCTGGACCAGCTGGGGCCCAGGTTCCCCCCCTCCTCTCCCCCCCTCCCCCCTGGGGCCTCCCCCCCAGACCTGGCCTCTCTCAAGCTTCTGCGGCACCTCCAGGGCCGGGTCCAGCAGCTCCGGGCTGAGAACCAGGCCCAGGCCTGCAGCCCCTCGCCCCCCAGCAGGGGCCCCCCCACCAGGGGCCCCCGGGACCTGGCAGGGTCCTACCTGGAGACGGTGGGTGGTCCGATTCAGCCGAAAGCAGATTTACACTTCATGCAGTAGAAGGGGACGATCACACACATCTGAATGTGTGGACCTGTGTCGTCTCTGGATGAGTGTTTTTTTCGTCTTGCATTCAGATCGCGCCATCGCAGCACGGCGTTGGGTTCTGGAGCCCCTCGTCGTCCACAGCGACCCAGAGCTGACTCCTCGACCAGGCACCACGTACGCATGACAAGAAGTCATTAAAGGACTTTCAAAGTGTCACTCGATCGCTCTCCCGTAGCCTGAGCAGATTTCGTAACTGCTTAACGACTGGCAGGTCACAGTGACACCGTGACAGTACCGCTCGTCAAGTCGTCCCTTTTCTCAGCCAAGCAGTTTGGTTTTACTGCAGGGCTCAAGGTTGGGGACAGGGCGTGGGTGAATGAGTGATCTGGTTGCTGCATACCACAGAGATGACACACAGTGGTCAGGAGGTTAGTGGCAGGGAGGGAAGCCCTCTGAACAGGCACGTTGTCTTTTGTAAGATTCACTTCCAGAGTTTCTACAGTTCTGTTATAAATCCTAACTTCATATTGTGTGGATTTGACCATTAAACAGTGATATTTTTTTTTAACTTTGTAATTCAAATAAAAGAGCGTCACATCTTCAGCGACAGTCTTTATTTAGAAACAGATACAAAGTAGTAACACTCAATGTTTCTATCAAGATGCATGTCAGGAGAATACAATCAAACTGTACGACGGTGAATATCCACAATTTCATTTTCACCAAAACGAAGGAAGTGTCAACTGTTTTCCCCCCCATCTAAAGGAACACGACGTCAGGTAACGGTCGAACAGCAAGCTCACATGCTTTCAAATCATGTGGGGAAAAAACTGGACTAAACCAGAATTGAATTGTCAAAATGCAACTCTGACAAAAAAAATAAAGAAGCTCAAGCTGTTTCTGTCTGCCTTCAAACTAAGTAAAAAAGCAGTTTCATTCGTCTCTAGACACCAAAGATGTGGCTAAATACAACCCACTACTCCTGCACGTTGTGTAATTATGAGTAAATGGCGATATGAACACACAACATTTGCTAAGTGTCGGTTTCCTTCAAGGATATTGAGGCTATGGCAAGGTCACACAGTCCGTTGGAAAGTCTGAAATCTTAAACATGTACTGGTACTGACTGTTAACACAGACATAGCTGGAGAAAATAAACTAAATATTTCTGGTCCCTTCTCGATGTCATGCCCTAAAACGCACCCCCCTCTGGATCCGAGTTAGAAGACATCTCCAAAGACGAGCACCGAGTGATTGTACCAACAACTGATTGCAACGCAAACTTGGCATTAATTTTGGCCAAAGGAGCACAAAACCAGGAACCCAACACCACCGACACGCTGATCAGCAACCGGGCCTTGGTCTAAATCTGTCCCCCTGGCAACAGTAACATAGCGACGTCCAACCCATTCGTTCCAGGCTGAAGCTCACGGCGTCAGGGGGGCAACCGCCTCTACAGCTCCATGTCCTCTTCTCCAGAGCTGCCCCCCGGGAGTGGGTACGGCCCCCCTGGGGGGCCTGTGGGTGTGAGGGGGCCGGAGAGGCTGGGAAGGGGGCTGGGGGCCGGGGGCGGCCGGCTGGCTGCCTGCTGCTGCTGCTTGCGCTGCTGCCTCTGCAGGGTGCCCCTGAACCTCCGGGAGAGAGTGTCCTCCGGGGGGCGCCACACCACCAGCTCCATGCACGAGTGGCTCCTGGAGGAAACAGCAGAGGAAGAGGAAACAGGGAAGCCGTTAGCGAGCACGTGCAGCTCCCCAGGGAGACTCACACAGACAGGGGGGAGGAGGGGTCAGGAGGAGGGGGAGAGACTCACACAGACTGTGCCACCGTGTGGGGGAGAATGTCTGTGATGCCGCGTTGCAGCCCCAGCTTCAGGCTGTCTGACATCACCAGCACCGGACGCCTGGGCAGAGAGTCCACGTCCAGGTCCTCGTCCTCATCATCGTCCTCCAGGGTTATCCTGCGGTCACACAGGACAGCACAGGTTACACAGCACCACTGTACCACACAGGACAGCACAGGTTACACAGAAACACTGTACCACACAGGACAGCACAGGTTACACAGAAACACTGTACCACACAGGACAGCACAGGTTACACAGCAACACTGTACCACACAGGACAGCACAGTTTACACAGCAACACTGTACCACACAGGACAGCAGTTTACACAGCAACACTGTACCACACAGGACAGCAGTTTACACAGCAACACTGTACCACACAGGACAGCACAGGTTACACAGCAACACTGTACCACACAGGACAGCACAGGTTACACAGCAACACTGTACCACACAGCGCCAGAACTGACATGCTGCTGCTCTGTGGTTTCTGTTATTGTCTTTGACGGGTAAAGGTGTTGTTATACATAGCACTTCTTTTAAACTGCAAATATGTCGTCCCCTCACACACACACACACTTTTTATCAAGAAAATCATATTTAACGGCCCCATCCTCAGCTGTGGATAAAAGCGTCTGCTAAATGGATGAAATATAAATATAACTGGTTGCTATGACTAACTTGATTTAAGCTTGCCCTCTAAACTCAATTTAATCTTTTGTTTTTCTTCACTCACCTCTCTTCAATCTCCTGTAGTCTCCTCTGGGCAGCTTCCACCTCCATGAGGAAGCCCTCTGTCTCCTGGCGGGGCTGGGGCGCCCCTGCCAGGCCCTGCAGTAGGAGGGGCTGGACCGGGGCCGGGCAGGGCTGGGGCGGGGCAGGGCTGGATGGCCCGGGCAGAGGGCAGGCTGGGCCTGGTGACCCTGGAGGCCAGCTCTGACACATGCTGGGGCTGGAGTCTCCAGGGTCACTTCCCATCGTCAGTCTCCTTCGCTTGGCACTGCATCCTCTGTGGGTGCACACACACACGCGAACACACGTGCACTATTTGTACATCGCTTTGGATAAAAGCATGTGCTAAATTTAGAGACAGTAAATATTGTATGTGTTTTTTCTTCTTTTTTTAAAACAAAGACCACATTAAATAGGATTGGTGTTTAAAAAAAAGAAATTCTCACTCGTCATCTGATCTTCTCCTGTGCTTCCGTAGGCAACGTCTCTCCCAGCTCCTGAGACAACATATTTAGTTTTTTGTACTTGAACCAACACTACAAATCTGAGTAAAACATTCAGCCTCCAACACGTTTGAAAGTAAACAACACCGTGTAAGTAAAACGTAAAGTCAAAGTTAACGCTAAACGTTCGTTAAATAACCGACGCTTACGTGTTGGCAGGGGGTAGAGCCAGCAGTGAGTGAGAAGTGCTCGCTGGGCTGATGTTGAACCCCGACGTTTGGGGCATGCTGGTATGGCATGGGAATGGGTACATCGCAGGCAGAAACCCCAATTCGCTGCTCATCTGACTGGGGTGGTGATGCATTGAGCTTCAAGCTAGACTGCACGGCGGAGGGCCGGACGGAGAGCGGGGCGATGGGAGCTAGATAAGATGCTCAAATGTTCTAGAATGACAAGGGACACATGAAGCAGATGTATAAAGATTATACAAAAACATAACAAAATATATTATATTGCATTCATATGGTTCGTCTGTAACGTTAAGCATGCATTGTCATTTGATACGAGGGACTTGACACTTATCGTGATAACTTATATTAGTCAAAACAACTTCAGCTAACTTTAGCTAGCTGGTATAGCTAGACTATAGCTATACTACCAGTATCGACCTCGCTTTTTAGCAGCAGAAAGGCATAGATATTCAACGTAAATGACTGTACCTACGCAAGGGTTGTGGCTAAGGCAAATATTTCGGAAAAATAACTCGACACAATGTATAAGTGTGGCCAGCGAGTTTTCCAACTTGACCCGCCCCCTGATTGTTGTTGTTGTGTCTGACTTGAGCCCTGTTGATCTCGGATTCAATACTGCGAACTCACCTGTAGGCCGTTTATCTGTTGTCGCTCCGTTCATTTACCGCCATTGTTTTCCACGGTTGCAAAGTCATTTATGTGATAATTTTGGGGCTGATTACTTAAGTGAATGGGTAACGTTATCGCGTCCACGTCGGTTCAGACAGTGAAGCTTAGTAGAGGGTTGTGTCAAGTTGAGTCGCAGGAAAACGTCGTCATCACACATTCTAGATTCTAGAAAATACCGCAAAAGTCACATGGCGTTCCTGGGTCTTGTAGTTTAGACACAAAAACGTATCGTATGAAAGCAACTAGCTTATTATTCTTGGTTGTAAAATAAAAATATTCTCGTGGAAATGCGCCTTTGTTTTTTAAAGCACTTAGCCCAACCCCGTGAAAAGTATTCATTTAATGATGCTTGATACAGCTGTTTTAAAGGGGTCGACACTTCTGCCGTGTCAGGTGACAGGTCATATGACCTAAAAAGCTACGTCAACATCAGGTCGTTCAAACTTGTTTTATTGGGTTGTCCCTACATTTAACCTCCGCAAGGTTACTTTCATCGCTGCAGCTTGTGCAGAAGCAGCTCACGGACATTGCAAGGTTGGTTGGCATTGTTTTGTTATCAAAACCAACACGAGGTATAATACACGTATATCATGTTTACGATCAATATTTTAATCTTTTTTTTTTTTCCAGGTTTCGTAGATTTTTCAGAATGTATGTCCTGTACATCTTGAGTGGGTTATTGGCACTGGCTAGCAGCAAACCATGTGGTAATTATCTTATTCTGACTGGTAGGACATTGTCTGCCTGTTGTTCCATAGCCTAACTGTCCCTTAACCGCTTCCAATGTGATGCAAGTGACCCTGGCAGAGCTACTGGGAAAGTACTGAGACATGTAACATGACTCGCTGTTTGTCAGTGATTGAGTAATAGCGTATTTGTTCAAACGTTTAAACTAAACGCTGATCCCCTCTTAAAATAACTCTCAAAGCATATGTTTAAGGACAACTCTTTTATATCTGTCCGAAAGATTTAAAAGTAACTTCAGTAACAGTGCGTATAATCCATGCACTGTGTAAATACCATCGAGGACAATGAAAACTGTCTGGTGTGTGGAAACTATACTTTTTGGTTATTAAGTTGCTGAGGTCTGTGTCTCCTGTCTTTGGGTTAGTGTGTTACTGCTGATACAGCAGAGAAATGTGGCCTGTTGTACTGACCTTGATGACACAGTGCGAGTCATTTTTATATGGTGTCAGTCAGTTTTGTCGCCATTGACGAAGCGTTTTTCTAGGCACATTTCCAAGAGCACTATCTGTTTGGTGATATGTGAAGTATTATATGGGAAGTTAACTGAATGTGATGTTTGTCCAGAAACCGCCGAGTCAGATCACAGTGAGCTGCTCCTGTCTCTGAATAAGAAACTGCTTCGCTCTCTGGAGGACCAGGTCGCCCTCCCCAATCCCAGTGTGCACCTGGCCCTACGACTGTCCACTCATCACAACCTCGACAAAGAGAGTAAACACCTCAATGCGCTGAAAACACGGCTACACGACGACATCGAGAGGTACGCGTACACCTAGTCCAACACCTCGTCGTTTCGTATCAAGGGAACACTTTGAGCGCAGAACCCTTCACATTTTTTTAATAGCGTTTCTGGAATATGGATTATCGTTGTGCTGTATTATTTCACATTAACCCTCGTGCTGCCTTCGGGTCACATGACCCAAAGGTTCATAACGAACCATCGTTGTGTTTACCCAATTTTACCCAATACAAAAACAAATTAAAATAATTTTCTTTTAACCTTTGCAATGTGGGGGGTCTGAGACAGCCCAACGGTTAAAAGAAAATGCTTCACTTTGTCTTTGTATGCGGTAAATCTGTCGCAATACGACGGTGGGTCACAATGACTGATGGGTCAGAATGACCCGAAGATAACACAAGGGTTAAACACATTAGTCACTCGTAGGGTCTTGCTCCCCCAGCTCTCTGTCTAGGGGCCAGGCTGTGTCTGGACGGCTGGCCCTCTACGTGCTGGCCCTGAAGGCCTCCTGCTACGACCTGAGCTCCCTGACCTTCACGCTCAGCCAGAAGAGCGAGACTCTGCTGACTCACCTGAAGAGACAGATGGAGCAGGAGAAGGAACACATCGCCTGTGAGTGCTCAGTGTTAGATTGCAGATCGAGAAGAACACCCACCTGTTTGTTGTTCTGGAATAAAAGCGTCCGCTAAATGAATACATTATCATTATCACATTATTTAAAGGGCAACGCAATCCTAAACAAGCCAACTAGGAATAACTACCATGACTGTAAGACACTGTTGCTACGATAACTGGGACTTGGAACTTACAATAACTTCTTTAGCGATGCCTCCTCTGTTCCTTAGTCAGCCATCGTCCCTTGACGACCTACTATCAGTACTCTCTGGGCGTGCTAGCTCTGTGTGTGAGCGGGGTCCGCGTCAACACGCACGTCAGCAACAAGCTCATCAAGGCCGTGGAGCACGGACACATCAAAAATGGCGACTTCGACTGTATCGGTGAGTGTGACCGAGGATACCGCCTTAAACGTGTCTCTCTCAGCTGGAAGTTTCGTCTGTAACTGTTCGGTAAGAGAGCAGTAATACTCACAGTAATAACTGTGAGTACCATGTAGTCTGAGGCCTTCCCACAATGCCTCTCTCCCTGCCTTTCCTGTCACATGTCACTTGAAACTGTCCAATAGAGCGTGAAAAACAAAATACAATCACATACTGTATGCAGTATATAAAAGATGGCCGTCGCTTGGTTCTGTCTCTCCAGACAGCTTGGCCATGGCTGGGATGGCGTTGCAGTGCGTGAAGAACGCTGGGCTGCCGGATCAGGCCTCGCTGGATCAAGCCCTGGCCACCATCAGAAACAAGCTCCTCACCTCCAGACGGGCTGATGGTCACATTGGTAACGAGTACAGCACAGGCCTGGCAGTACAGGTAACCATGCAGACACTTCCTCTCTCCAGACTGGAGTAACGATGATGTATGAGGGTGCAGCTCGGTGGTTGGAGCATCTGTCTGCAGATCTAGAGGTCCCAGGTTTATCTAACCACCTCCCTTGTCCATCGCTTTGGAAAAAAGCGTGTGCTAAATCAAAACACTATCACGTTTATGATTTATTCATGAATAAGATGTCTTCATGACCTACACATGTGACTATCGAAGAAATAGAATTTCAGGAAATAGAATTTCCTAAACCCTGACACTAACCTGAGGCGTTTGTGTTGTGTGTGTCGACTGTGCGTCACAGGCCCTTCTGGCGATGGGCAGCCAGGTAGAGGAGTGCGCTGCGTCCATGACGGCCATGATGTCAGACGCCCGGGGGGGATGCTACTCCAACCCCATGGCTGTGTCCCAGACCCTGCCTGCCCTCCAGCACACCTCCTACCTGCAGGTGAAGGACAAGCAGTGCCGCGACGAGGACGGTGAGCACAGGAACACTTCCATGCACAAAGATCAGCTCAGTGGTTAGAGCAATTGTACCCCCATCAGTACGTCGCTTGGGATGACAAAGTCGAACATATATATATATATATATATATATATATATATCCTCCTGAAGGATGAAATTGTACGTGCTTAATGAAAACACTACATTGGTTACATTACAATACAAAGACAAATGTAGTTTTAGGTTAGGTTACGGAATTTTCTGAATCTCTCTCTCCCGTGGCTTGGTTTGGGCATCCCCCTGCAGGCAGCCTGGTGCTGGAGCCTGGGGAACCTGTGGTGGTGCTGCCCAGCCGCGCCCAGGTGGGGCTGCAGGTGGAAGTGGTGAAGTCCAACGGGGCCGCCGCTGTCTTCCAGGTGGACGTCCCGGCCGGATCCTCCCTGCTCGACGCCCTGGAACTCCTCCAGCAGAAGAACCAAGACTTCACGTCAGTCAAACACCTTTTTTTCTATTTTTATTTTTTAAATATATATCTTTTGTGTACCTTGATTCGTAGTTGGAGATGAGAGACGATTGTAAAAATTTAAAATGTATATCCTTGTCAGATCCTTCAACCCAGGACAATGACAGGTTGTGTGACAACACACAGGGTCAGGGCTGCGAAGTAACTTGTCAACTTGAAGAAGCAGAACCTGATGGTTCCTGTCCCTTGTCCCCCACCCCCCGCCTCCCCCGCCCCCCTGGGGCCCCTGTCCTGCAGGTTTAAGAAGGAGGACAGCCTGTGGGGGCCCTTCCTGAGTGTGGTGAACAAGGAGAACGCCAGGCAGACAGATCGGAGATACTGGCAGCTGTCCTCCGACGGTGCTGCTCTCAGTCACGGTAAGAACACAGCCATGGATGGAGCAATCACACACACACACTCACACATGGACTCACACACACATACTCTCTCACACACACACACTTCACATACTTTGAACCAAGATGGTCCATCTGGTTTAGTTATTTTTGCGACCTCTGTCTCTCTTTTAGGGATCGTCGACTTCAAGATAGAGAAAGCTCAGCACATCACCATCAGAAACGCAGTGTACTGAGAGCCCGGAGAGGAGACCAGCGTTTCAATTTCCTGTAGTCTGTTGGTTAAATCAGCATGCGAGTGTCAGAACTGCTTGGAGATGAAGGCGAAGGAGAAGGAAATTTTTTGATTGTTTTGATTCACAAGCTCCAGATCACCACATGTAAATCTCTCAGTATAAGAGATTATAGTAAGAGATTTATCACTACATGTATCCAGTTGTGTCATCTTAACCTCAAATCAGATTATTCAAATTTCAGTTAACCTCAGTTTAATCGAGCTATCGCAGTTGTGATTACATTTACATTACATTGCATTTATGCATTTAGCAGACGCTGATTACTATGACTATGAGTGACTATGACATTTGTATTTTGTATATAATTGCTGTTATATTCCAAATAGTTAAATATGACTAATTTGCTTTTAATAAACGGGTTTGGATGTTTACATGACTTGTTTGAGTGCATCTATTTCTAAAAGCGACGAGAGGAGGTTGTGTCAGAAGCTCACAGCAGGGGGCAGTAGGGTTCTGTATCGTTCGCCCAGGAAAAAAACCCGGAAACAAAACGTCTCAATCATAACCTTATGGCGCCGGCAGAACACGTGAGAGACCAAAGCTTGTGAAACCTTGCTCTTTGCAAAAGTTCAAACGCTTCTAAATGGCATAATGCCGTCATGGTGGTCGCAATGTTATCAAAGTACTGCTGCATTTTGTTGAGTGCAACTGCGAAGCGGTTTATCGGTTCTGAACAAAGGCGGATTCTGAGCTCAACCACGGCTAGACGGGCGACCAAGCGCTCGCTGTCGAGTTTGACAAGTCAAGTAAAGAGGGTATCTATTGAAGGCAACATTGGTAAGTGACTTCAAACCTGAAAGAAGTTTGACATTAAATTCAGTCACGATACGAACCAAATCGAAATCATTGTTTATTTCTTGTTTGCGTGTCAGCGGTGGGAAAGTCAACCTTCGCTCGGCTTCTGCAGGCAGCCAAGCCGGACTGGGAGGTTGTCTCTGAACCCGTTAGTAAATGGCAAGCAATAGAGAGCAGCTCTAGCCAGGTAAGATAACCCCAATGTAAAATGTCTAAATACATTTACAATTTAAATCCAAAGTGACGTACGGATAGTCCTAGAAACCAGCAGTGTGTACCACAAATGGACGTGACATCGGTCGTTGTTTACTGTTGTTTCAGCAGAGCGACCCAGCCTCCCAGCCCTCCTTTAGTAACCTCCTGGAGATGATGTACCAAGATCCTAAGCGCTGGTCTTACACATTCCAGACCTTCTCCTGCATGACCCGCCTGCGGACTCAGCTGCAGCCTCCACCGGCCCGCCTGCTCAGCTCCCAGGACGCACCTGTGCAGGTTTTTGAGCGCTCGGTATACAGTGACAGGTGGGCTGAACGGGAGCATTGTCAGGCAATATGACGTATTCAGATGCAAGGTATACCTCAGTGGAAGAGAGTTTGACTGGATCAAGAGGTCACAGATTTAAACCACACCCCTGTATGTTGCTTTGAATAAAATCAAAACAAACACAGCTGCTTGTGGTCATGCCTCTAGGTATATCTTTGCCCTGAACATGTTTGAGCTGGGCTGCATCAACGCTACAGAGTGGTCGGTCTACCAGGATTGGCACTCCTTCCTGGTGGAGCAGTTTGGCAGCCAGGTGGAACTGGAGGGTGTTATCTACCTCAGGGCCCCCCCACAGGTACAGCCATGGACACACACACACACACACACACCATCTCTCACTCTCTCTGACACACACATATCATCTCTCTCAGTGTTTAGTAGAGCTTGATAGTGTTCATGTATAGTGTTCAGTAGTAGCTGGTGGTGTTCATGTACAGTGTTCAGTGGAGGCTGGTGGTGTTCATGTATAGTGTTCAGTAGTAGCTCGTGGTGTTCATGTATAGTGTTCAGTAGTAGCTGGTGGTGTTCATGTTCAGTGGAGGCTGGTGGTGTTCATGTATAGTGTTCAGTAGTAGCTCGTGGTGTTCATGTATAGTGTTCAGTAGTAGCTGGTGGTGTTCATGTATAGTGTTCAGTAGTAGCTGGTGGTGTTCATGTATAGTGTTCAGTAGTAGCTCCTGGTGTTCATGTACAGTGTTCAGTAGTAGCTGGTGGTGTTCATGTATAGTGTTCAGTAGTAGTGGTGGACACTGGTGGTGTCAATGTGTAGCTCTAGAGGTTGTATCTGCGTTCCACCAGACTTGTATGGAGCGCCTGGGTCGTCGTGGGCGGGTGGAGGAGAAGGAGGTGGAGCTGGACTACCTGGAGGGACTTCACACCCAGCATGAGCGGTGGCTCCTGGATAAGACCACCAGGTGAGTCCTGACACCTGACACGCCAGCACTGAGCTGCTGTCAACCATCCAATCATCACGCTCTGTTTGTGGAGCTATCGTCTACGCCCCCAGAACTGAGCCTAACCCAAACGAAGCCCTCAACTTAAACTCAGATTTTATAAAACAGGGCAAGTTGAACCTAGTCTTCTGGATCCATGGTGATGCACTGTGATGTTTAGTTTGGCTCTGTCTCTACAGGCTGCACTTTGATTGGTTGACAAAGGTGCCTGTCTTGGTGATCGATGCGAGCGTCGAGTTCGAGTCGGACCCTGAAGTACGTGCCGAACTCGTCTCACAGGTACGCTGGCCGTTTGGGCCCCATGTCGACCCGCACTCGAAAAAGCTACCCAACATTTTCCCCTCGCCTGTGCAGTGTGCATGTCGTACCACATTCCACCACACAGTGGCACACTTCCAATACTCCTGCAACAAACCAAAACACAACAGTGTCAAAGATCTTCCGCTTATCATTTCTCACAAGTGTTTTCCACTGTGTGAACTACATTTATATCTTATTGAAACTATGATCTAACTTCCACTTTTATGACATCTGGCGCATTGTGTGTGTCATGTGTTCTGTATTGAAATGGGATCGTAGATTAGTTTTTGATGGTGCTGATGACACAGATCCTGTTATCACTTCCCCTCCACAGGTTAAGGACTTCTTCAGTGGATTATAAGAAGCTGCCACAGAGATGATGTTTTCAATCAAGAAGTTAACCTTTGAACCTCAATAACTGAAACACACTCACAGATGGAAACTTGTTACAAAGCTGTTTATTCCAAGTAGTTTTAATGACCTGTCAATTATTTACGAGCCCATTAGAGTCACTTAGGATTCAAATAGGATTAAGCTATGGCATTTACAGTGGCATAAAATATGGAAAAGTTCAATTCCAGCGTTTAGGTATCTAGTGTTTTGTATGTTTCAGTCCCAGATTAGATGGAATTTAAAGTGAAGTGTCCGTTATCCGTTGTGCGTCATCCATGGACAAACTGACCAGGATCAGCACCAACATATTGAAAAGAGCAGCATTTCTAACTCTTCCAAACTGTAAATACATGTGAAGTTCTCAAATATAATTAATCAGATTTTTTAAAATCGTATTCTGTAGCCTAATGTATCAACAGAATGTAACAATTTTACTACTTACTTGTAAATTACAATGTTATTTAGTTGTTTAACTTGTACTTGTATTAAGGCATCTACGTTGCTTGACATTGGATTTATTTATTGAAGAACCTCAGCCTAGAAATGTTAGATATGACCTGTAGTTGTTGTGATGTGACCTTTGAACTTCTGCTACCTCTGGGTCTCAACTTACATTTTGAAATAAAAATCTTATCAGGATTCATGTCTCGTATAACCCTTTTTGATTTCACTGTCATTTGAAAAGGTTTCAACTAATGTTAGTTTTTCAGCGTTTTTACAGTCAAAGGAGTGAAGGAGATGGTGCATATGCACCTCAAAGAGATGGTTAGTCCCTATGAATACTAATGCCTGGATAATTTCATAGAACAATGACCTTGGATCAGTGTGTTTCCCCTCCACACCCCCATCTCTCTGATGTGCATGGAGGATCAGAGGGCTGGCAATGACAGGGTCATCAAAGGGCAGCTGTCCACTATAAAAGCAGTGTCTCGCGGTCAGACTGCTCAAAGCATCAGTACACACCAGGACCAGTACCAGCTGGGCGAAGCAGGCTCGTGTCTCACATTTTCAAGCGAATCCGAACTTTACGGAAAGACTTTACTGGTGACCGAACGCTGTTATAAAGGATGGGAAGTTTTGCGCAATGGGTTCTCTGTGCGTGCCTTTTCTGCTTCTCCCCGCTTGTCAGCCCGACGCACGAGAGCCACGAGCCTCGGTTTCAAAAGAGCCTGAACAATTCAGAGTCTGGACACGTGAGCACAGCTTTCCATCCAAACAGGTACCCGCTGTATATGATGCAGCTGTACCGCTCCTTCAAAACTTCGGGTTTTCCACAGTCCCTGGCTGTAAAACCCGTGAGCGCGCACAGTGACAGGCCCACTCTACGCGATTCTGACTCCGTACTCAGTCTTATTGCAAAAGGTAAGCTATCTATTAGCTATTTCTAACATTTCGGTTACAAATGAGGTAAATAGGCCTTCAAGTTTGCAAACAATATGCACTGTACGCACGTAGGCTTTAGCCTAGGCGGCATATGCCATGTAACGCATTTGTTTTCCCTTTTGACTTCCGGTGTTGTTCATACACTAGTTTGCAGTGAAATGTTTCAAGTATTAGTTTTCAGGTATGGCTATTGCAGATTGACCTGTATTTCAAGCAAGGGGGTAGACAACCAGACGACTTGGTTCCCTGCCCTCTCCATCACTGCCACCCTTATCTACGTTATCGGATCCTCCCTTTGTACAACCCAAGTGTCAAAATGCTTATTCGACTTTAAAGGGTTTCTCTGTTTTATGTGAGTGGGTGTGTGTATTAGCTCCTCAGACGCCCTAGCACGAGGGGTTCAATACACATCCGGTCCTCTCCTCCCTCCCTCTCTCTCTCCAGCGTTTTGGCTTTTTCTGACTACAGCAGATTGGACGTATCTGTGAGGACTGCAGCGCGTAGTTTCTGCCAGCTGTCTCTTCAGTCACGTTATGGTGTTTAACGACTTTCTTCTTTATTTCCAGGTTGCCATCAAGTGGAAAATAAATGGACCGTTACCTTTGATATGTCCTCCATCTCCGCTGCAGACGACGTACAGCTATCCGAACTTCGGATCAGACTACCGGCTTTTTCAGCCTCCAAACGCGTCACCGTAGACATTTATCACTCTCGCCAGCAGGACTGCAAACCGAGTAGCACTCCATGCCCGGAGGAGAAGCTGCTCCTGGGCAGTTTTGGAGCGTCCCCCGGCGATGCAAAGTCCACCTGGAAGGTATTCAACGTCACTGCCTTATTAAAGTACTGGCTGCACCAGGGAGACACGCTGGCGAAGTCTGAGGCGACGGTGGAGGATGTGATGGAGGCAGAACACGGGAGCGGGGCGGAGGAGGACCGGGAGGTGGTGGGCATGCCCCGTCGTGGACATCTGGGTGAGAGGCACAGCAAGCGTCATCTTACAACTGACCGGGTCATGATGGTCATCTTCTCCAAGCACAACCTGCATCAAGGTGGCCATAACGTGTCCACCCTCATACACACTGTTGAGCGCTCCAAATACGTCACCATGGACCGGGTCAGTGGTGGACCGAACGGCCGACGCCACAAGAGAAACCGGGTGGAAAGGGTACGGTTGGGTGGTGTAATTGCGGCCACTGCGTCTCCGTCTGAAGCCGTCCAGCGGCCGTTATGTCGGAAGGTGGACATGTGGGTTGATTTCGAGCAGATCGGTTGGAACGAGTGGATCGTCTACCCAAAGCGCTACAATGCTTTCCGGTGTGAAGGAGAATGTCCTACACCGGTTGACGAGTCCTTCCAGCCCACTAACCATGCATACATGCAGGTAAGATACAGTCGTTTCTCTGTGTGCTCTGTTGTTTTGGAATCATAATCATACAGAGCCTACTTACTCCAGGCCTAGAGAACAGAGTTTATAAATTACAACTGAATTAAAGCGCGATATGAAATAGCTAACTTTTTTCTGTTTTCCGGTATTTACAGAGCCTGTTGAGACTCTACCATCCCGAAAGAGTGTCTTGCCCCTCGTGCGTGCCCACGCGCCTCAGCCCGCTGTCCATGCTGTACTACGAGAACGACGACGTGGTCCTGAGACATCACGAGGACATGATCGTGGAAGAGTGCGGTTGTCATTGACGACCGGTACACAGACGGATTAAACACTTAAGGACACTTGACCACAAGTATATTATTTATTTTTATCACTTGGTTATCTGTTGACGCTGCTGTCAGCGATCCAAGATACTTATTGTACCATTTGATGATCCTACTATGCACTAGAGTTCAACTGTATTTTATGACAATCTTCACATTTTATCCATGTCATGACATGTTTTGTTATTTACAACAATTTAATGTTTATTTTTTTGTAGAAAATGTGTGCGATTATAATATAGGATTTTTTTCTATAGAATTATGTAAATGTGGGCTTTGTGAACTACATGACAATAAATACAACTGAATTAAGAGAACCCTCAATCTGTCATAACAGTATAATAACAGTGTAATAAGTGTAATAACAGTATACTAACAGTATAATAGTGTAATAACAGTATAATAACAGTATAACAACTGTGTAATAACAAGTGTAACAACAGTGCAGAGATGGCAAAAGTACACACATCCTTCACTAAAGTAGAGGTACAGATACTCATGTTTAAAAAGACTGGTGAAAGTTGAAGTACTGATGTACTATTTCACTCAAGTTACAGTAAAATAAGCAGGGTTCGAATTACGGAGGGGGCTTGGGGGGGTTTTACCCCAAATTAAGACTTGGACCCCCCCAAAAGAGGTAAAGGCAACAGGTCAGGGGGGTCGATACATTTATCGTTCTTACCTGTAATCGTAAATATTACTTTATGCCCTGGAGAAAAAGTTGACCCCCCGATTATCATTGTATAATTCGCACTCTGGTTAGTATGTAACCCCTTTGGTCATTTCATCCAAAAAACACAGTAACCCCTTTGGTCATTTCATCCAAAACACACATGCTAACCCCTTTGGTCATTTCATCCAAAACACACATGCTAACCCCTTTGGTCATTTCATCCAAAAAACACATAGTAACCCCTTTGGTCACTTCATCCAAAACACACATGCTAACCCCTTTGGTCACTTCATCCAAAACACACATGCTAATCCCTTTGGTCATTTCATCCCAAACACACATGCTAACCCCTTTTGTCATTTCATCCAAAACACACATGCTAACCCATTTGGTTATTTAATCCAAAACACACATAGTAACCCCTTTGGTCATTTGATCCAAAACACACATACTAACCCCTTTGGTCATTTCATCCAAAAAACACTAATCCCTTTGGTAATTTAATCCAAAACACACATGGTCATTTGATCAAAGGGGTTAGCATGTGTGTTTTGGGGTAAATGGCCAAAGGGGTTAGTATGTGTGTTTTGGATCAAATCACCAAAGGGGTTAGCATCAGGGTTCGAATCATGGGGGGCTTGGGGTTTGACCCCCCAATTAAGACTTGGACCCCCCCAACACACTATCAACGGAAAAGAGAAATTGTTTATGTTACGTGGTGTTACGTTTGGGGGGATGGAGGAGCAGGAAATAGAGGTGACAGGTTGAGCGCCTCGCGCCCCCTGGCCCTAACTAGCACGAGATGAAGTGACAGAAGGGAAGGTTAAGACGCACGTGTGGGCCTGCTGGCTGGGACTAGCCCCGCCCACCTCATGCCCAGACACATCCAAGCACGTAGCCGTTTTACTTGGAATAAATCTGCTATTAAAATGACTTACATATGCCTTCCTTATGTCTCCATCTTTATGTGAAATTCAGCATTTAATTTCATACTGTTGTAAAATGTACAGGAGGGTAAGGGGTATTATATTAGTACTGATTTGAGTCAAGAATCAAGTTTGTTTATGTCAACCATTACAAATAATTTGTACTAAACATGTGACCTCTGCTGCTCTCTAACCATAGTGCACCAAACTGAAACTAACATGTTTCTGCTACCTGATGTTATTGTAGCTTAGCAAACTAATTTAATATATCAGTAGCAATGGCAAAACATTTATCCATCGTGATGTTTTACCCCCAAAACGTCACACTCCACGACAGACGGGCCTTAAAAGTTTTCGGGTCGACTGACACTGGAAGCAGACGAGGTCAGCGCCTGAAGAACGTGACAGAGCTGTCGAGGATTCCACCACCAGACGTCTGCAATCGAAGAGGGGAACGCTCAACCAGGAATGACGAGTTCTCCTAGAATTGTCAAACTGCCTGAACAACTTCACCCTTTAGTCTTTTGAAAGGGAGCTGTCAGACGCCTCCTGCTCTCTGTGTGTTTGTCAAGCAGGTTTTCATTGTCCCCTACACCTACTAATGGGGTGCTTGTTCAGATTCAGAATACAGTGTCTTGTAACTGAACACAGTAGATTGTTTTGATTTCTAAGACTGTTGAGGGATGTCAGTATGACGAAACAGCAGGCTAGTGTTTGTCAGAAAACTTTCATGCTTGTACTGAGCTGTTTCTGGAAAGCACTGTATGGTTGGAGCCTTGTGCAGGCTCGACTGTGACCATCCAGACAAAAGGTGTAATCCTCTGTCCAGGAGCAGAGGTACTAACTCTAACATGTGTCCAATCTCACACACACTAACATCCCCCTACACACACACACACACACACCCTCCACACACACTAACATCACCCTACACACACCCCCCCCCCCCCTCCACACACACTAACATCCCCCTACACACACATACATCCCACGCTTCACACACACACTAACATGCCCCTACACACACACACACACACACACACCCTCCACACACACTAACATCCCCCTACACACACACACACACACACCCCCTCCACACACACTAACATCCCCCTACACACACACACACACACTAACATTCCCCCTTACACACACACACACACACACACTAACATCCCCCTACACACACAAACACTAACATTCCCCCTTACACACACACACACACTCCACACACACTAACATCCCCCTACACACACACACACACACACTCCACACACACTAACATCCCCCTACACACACACACACACACACTAACATTCCCCCTTACACACACACACACTAACATCCCCCTACACACACACACTCCACACACACTAACATCTCCCTACACACACACACACACTAACATCCCCCTACACACACACTAACATTCCCCCTTACACACACACACACACACACACACTTCTGTTTCCCATCACAGCCTCCTACTGGTCAACTCAGTAAATGGATAATGAGGCTGAGAGCCAATACACAACGTGTGTAAACCACACCGATTCGTGTAACATTAGTTACGTTTCCCAACTACTTGTCTCCTGTAAACGAGTAAGCTAACACTCAGGGAGAAGTGAAGCAGCGTTCTGTCATTTATACAAACTGAGATCTCGCTCACTTTCAGATGTGTGTGTGGATTATGTTTAACTGAGTGAAAAGGCAAAACTAAACGAAATCCTGGTTTCTGTTTGGCCAGTTTGGTATCTGTGTGAAAGCCAGTCCCAAGCTGGGAAGCGGTATGTGAGGGCTAGACGTTACCGAAGGAGAGGTTTAACTGCTGGTTTCTACTCTTGCCACTTCTGTGGAAACCCACTGTTTTCATGGCAATAAAATAATGTTGATTTGGGAAAAGGCTCTCACTAACAAAGACACAGGTCTGGCACGAACTCTAGCAGTACAGGTTTCATTTTTTACAGTTTTACGACCAGTGGAATAACCATTTCTAGGGTTGTGTCTCTGTGAGAGGCCAGAAGGAGAAAGAGTGTGTATTTTAGGTCAGCACTCACCAAATGGATTAATGACACTTGCCAGATCCCTGTTAAGATAAGAAACATCTTACTCTGGTTCCTAATACACACTCCCCCAGAAGCACCCCCCGTTTTTACAGCATCAGTGTGTGCACCAACAATTAACTTCCATTCAACTTTCAGCTCACTTTATTGCTTGGCCGTCTTTACAAACCATGTGAAAATGTTTTCCCAAAATGAATTTCAAAATGTGAACAAAAACAGATTTGAAATTCCACTGTATGACACCTATGGTGAACATTCTTTTTTTTTTTATATATAAATCAGAAAAACAATTATAAATTGGTGCAGTATTTCAAAGGCAACCTGAAGACAGACTTGATGGTGATTGGGTATGAAGGTTAAAGGTCATTCAGACGTCACCACGACGTGAGAGAATCATCAAATCCATAGAATACAAATAAAAGGCCTACCGCTTCCAGCGAGAAAAATCCACCCGCTGTTTTTCCGGCACATTCCGGGTACAAAAGGTTGAGTAGATAGAAAATAAGTCAAGTTCGGTGTTCTGTGTTTACGTTTAACAGTAGCTACTCTGAAACATACAAGGCACAACCGACGTTATAATCACACTGAACGGTCTCAACCCTCTCGTGCCTCAGGTTTCACAGTCGTAGCAGAGATTTTGTCGTTTACAACAGCGGAAGAGCGGACTGAATGGAAACGGAAGGATGGTTAAAGGGGGAGGGACAGAGAGAAGCAGGGTCGAGGGGGGCCCTCTTCAGCATCATGGTTACAGGGGTAGGTGATTCACGTCCTTCCACTGGCCAAGCGGTTAGATGTCCATTTCAAACTGTGCATCATCTCCTATAGGACAAAACACAAGACAATTCATAAACGTCGCCCATCGATACGCTCCCCGCAAACTTCAGACCACAAACAGATGCACTTTCTCTGAAGGGAACTTCTGGAGGGACTCTACCCCCGACGTTTATGGAATCCGTGCTCTTACCGGCTCCGCTCTTGTCAGCAGGTGGGACGATGATGTTGTTGTTGACGTTGACGAGTGGTTCTCCCTTCTGGGCCTTGTCCTGGAGGATGAGTTTGGACGGAGGGCTCGTCACCCCTGGAATGTCGGGCAGGCAGCGAGGTGGGGTCCTGGCCACTGGGGACCTGCGGCACTCCAGGAGAAACTTCCGATCGTAGATGATCCTGGTACCTGAGAGGAGGAGGAGGAGAGAGAACAGGGGGGTGGAGGAGAGTGGGGAAGGGGTGGAGGAGAGGTAGATGAGAGGGGGTGGAAGAGGAGGGTGGAGTAAGGAGGGGGTAGAAGGTTGGGGGTGGAGAGAGGGAGGAGGTAGAGGAGAGGGGGTGGAACAGGTGGGTGGAGTAAGGAGGGGGTAGAAGGGTGGGGGTGGAGAGAGGGAGGAGGTAGAGGAGAGGGGGTGGAACAGGTGGGTGGAGTAAGGAGGGGGTAGAAGGGTGGGGGTGGAGAGAGGGAGGAGGTAGAGGAGAGGGGGTGGAACAGGTGGGTGGAGTAAGGAGGGGGTAGAAGGGTGGGGTGGAAAGAGGGAGGAGGTAGAGGAGAGGGGGTGGAACAGGTGGGTGGAGTAAGGAGGGGGTAGAAGGGTGGGGGTGGAAGAGGGAGGAGGTAGAGGAGGGTGGAGGAAGATGAGGGTGGGACAATCAAAGTATTCTTTGATGAGCAACATGTGAGTTATGTGATGGACGATCTGGAATGTTTGAAAGAGCCCAAAATAGTATCGACAAGCACGGGGCAAACTCTGCTCTCTGAGGGGTCAAATGCACACAGATCCACCACTCACTCACACACTCTCACACGCCTGCTTATCAACTCTGTACTCTACTTAAATCATAATTATATCGAGATAGAAAGTTAAAGGTACAAAGTCACGATAGGCCAAATTTAGTATAGCTTCTGAAAGATGAGACATCTCAAGACAATCTGTCAGGCTGTTCTGGTGTTAATCATCTCCGAATCCATGTCGAGTTGCGTCAACGACTCAGCCGCCACCATGTGGCAGGCGAGGAAGTGGAAGGTTAAGTCCCATGACTACTGCTTTTAATGATCAGATGACAGATGACAGATAACATAAATGACGTCGCTGCGGCTGCTTCTATAGAAACTTTCTCCGGAGTAGCTTATTCTTGGTGTAGGTTCACATGTATGTGGTACGTGGCGTACCATTAGTGCTGTCTTTGAATTGCACACATACGAGACGGCATGACCATGCACTATTGTCCGACATTGAATTGCACACAAGATACACAAATGTGGCCCCAGGTACGACATAATGAAATTCCGTGCTGATAAGGTTGGCCTCCGTGGGGATTTAAGAAAGTTAGCATAGCTTCTGCGTCACAAGTCACAACCACAACAAGGATTGACCATGTGGCTGGCCTTAGTTGACCACAAGATGAATACTCAAAAGAAAACCTCTATATTTACACGATTAATGCTCACCTGCAAACAACACCCGAGCAAAGGAATTCGCCTCAAACTCAGAAAATCATAGGTTTTGAATAATTTTTACAACATGCATTCGCCTAAGTTAATGAAACATCTCAAGCTTCTAAAATAATGGTGGCCATAACATTTTCTGTCAAAGCAGATTTCTGGTTAGCTAGCTAGATAATTTTCTGGCTAACCCTTTGTCTGCATGACATTTTGCTATAAGCATGTCTTTGTTGTATTAAAACAACAACATTAACGCAATAAAGTCCGTATAAGGTCAACGCTATTATTTTGCGACGTGTTAACTAGCCAATTGTACAACATTGCTGTGTTTAGGGAACAGATGACAGTTCACCTCCAGGGGTTGTGCTAAACAGCGTTCCTCCGGGAGTTGTGGAGTAATCGTGGGGCATGTGCTCCGCGTCGTTAATGGTGACTCTCCTGGTTGTCGGAATGGCCTTGCTAGTGGCGTTGTTCTGACATCCCGTAGACATCTTCAAAACACTGGATCGTTTGCTCTATGATAGACTATGGCTAAATTTGACAACTTGCAGACAGCTAGCTCGCTACTGACTTGCAAACAACAAGGCAGTCTGTTGTTTCTTCGTCTTTGCTTTTTTGTTCCCTTGCTATTCTCTCATATATACAAATAAATAACTTCCTGTTTCATAACGTGTGCAAATGATAGTATATGATCTAAACTACTCACATTCCCACACGCAACCTAAATAACTGGCCAGGGTCTTTTTTTAAAGGACCTTACCAGCACGTTCTTCCACTCAGTCTCAAGCAAGCACTCACACAAAACAGGAAAGAGGTGGAAAGAGCTAGCCAGATACATTGCGAATATTTTGCCCCCTATTGGAACCTAATGTTATGACATGTTTGTGAAATTTTGGGTAGACGTAGAAGTATTTCCTCCGTCTTAAATTGGGTTTGCGCCAGAGAATGGTTTGCACATTGTCAGTTGATCAACGTGATATGCTATGTCTTCTACAAATGTAGAACGAGAGGGTTTAAACCAATTGTCGTAGCCCATGCTGTGTAATTTTGAACTTGTAGCCTGTTATCATTTAAGACCTTCCATGTACGTACACACAATGCAAGTAACCATGGCTTGCTTATGAAGACACTCACAAACACAGACATTTCGTTTCTTTATTAATTTTGTAAATGGTTTGAGCTGGTGTACAGGGTAAATTGTCTATAGATGTCTTCGGATTTCGTTTGATTAAAAGGCTTGTTGTACATATATTTTTTTTTTTCCATAATTGACCTCTTCGTAACAATAAAAAAGCCAACAAAACAAGATAAAATACCTACAAGGACCTTTTTATTCCCAGGATGCAGGCATTACCCATAACTCAAACAGTCTCTTCTATGATGCTAAAAGTACATCCATAACAATAACTATAATCCCGGTTGACAAGTAAGGGTGCATAGCATTCTAAGTAAATATAGATATTTTCATATATTTCATATATATAGTAATTTATATTAAAAACATTTTCTGTGCATGTGCGCAGTTGCATTCCTTAGTATTGAGTAATATTCTATTGCGTTAATAAGGTCTTTATCCATTCTAAAGGAGTATACGTGTGTTCACTGGTTTTTGCAACAGTTTATATTTTTGCATGAACTCGGTTTACCGTTTGTCTTCAACTCAGTAGTCCCTCAGTGCATGTTTTAGTTTTTTTTCCACTGTTACATTTGACGCAGTCCATACACTTCCTCCCTCTCCTTGCACTCAAATGGACTCCTCCACTCAAACTGTCACTGTTAGAAAGCCTTAGAACTGGCTCAAATATGGCGGTTGGGAGCAAGGATGGATTTGGGGGTCTGTTGTGTTGAGGACAAACACTCGTCATCTAGAAAGCCTAGCCACTAGAGCGACCGTGTTTGTCTCCAAGAATTGTCTAACCCTCTGTACCCTTCTGTATCGCCATGTCCTGTCTGCTCTTCCTGTGGACCACACCCTCACCTCCACCAATCCCCCCCCTTCCTCTCCTCACACCCATAATGGACATCCTTCATAAAGGCCCTAAACCCAGAACCCCAGATCTGATACGTTTGTGTGTGTGTCAAGTGTGCGAGGTGTTTTCTTGGCTGATCTAAAACTCTGCAGAGAAAACCGTGATGTCGACACGTGGAGGCACACTAGCCTGCTCTTACCGGCCGTCTGTGTTTCCTCACAGTTCTTGTCCTCACCTCTGTCAAGACGTTTCAAAACAATGTCCTAAGCTGAGGTCTCCTGTCTGTCTCTCGCTGTACCCCTTACGGATGAACGGATGAACTGATAAACGCACAAATGTATATATAAATATATTCAGATCCTGAGTCCATGTTTGCCCCAGTGCAAGCAGTGGGAGGTATCCATACTGCTAGGAAGCAAGGTTGATCCGGATGGTGTGAAAATAATTCTGATATGTCGGATGGCACAGTGAGGTGACGCCATGGTAAACAATGTGTTGCATGAAATATTTTTAAATGCTGTCAGGTCATCGCTAGTTCCATAACATTGTCATACAATCACCACTAACAGTATTATTTCTCCTCCCCTCTGCATTCTCTATCAGCTCTGAATCTACCAGCACACACACATGCACATACACACACGTTTTAATTCCTTATTGAACGTGAATATGAATATTGTTAAGGCTTTAAAACAATAATGCATGGACACATTCCTGCCACGCCAGCATTTCTGTGACAACATTCCCTGGATAAGTACCGAGATGAGATGAAGGGCTCATATGTAGAAGGGGACGGTTTATATGAAGTAGCTTGTTTCCAAACCCCTCAACGACCTCCACAAGCAAACTTATGCTAAGACTGGCACTCGAACATTCAGATTTGGACCTGAACTACATTGACCAGTGTTCCCGGTCTTAGGCCTCTTTCCTAAAGAAGATCCACTTCCTTGTCTGACATCATTTCTGATTTCAAGAGGAGGTAAGTTGCAGCTAATAGCAGAATGGAAGTTTAAGCTTTGAAGAGATCATATGACGATCTCCACACTTTCCACCCCAAACACACACACACACACACACTCAAACATCCCCCTACACAGATAAAACAAATCGACAAAACCCTACTCATGTTATTGCTTTCTTTTTAAACATAGCCGTGCCGGGGAGAGCGCTAGGGGCGGGACGAGGAGGAGAGAGGAGAGAGGGGGAAAGACGTTAATGTGGGGGTGTAAGGGATCACAGTTTGTGGGGTCAGTATTACAGTTTCTCATCACAGTGATTCGTGGCTAGCTGTCTTTGCATCGCTCCTAAGCTACCAGGAGAACACAACCAACAAACACTAAAGCTCAACACGTCCAGGAGAACATCTATGCCCGACCGGGTGAACATCGAGACCAGAGAACACACATCAGGGCTTCTGTAGCTTCTCTCTAGGGCTTCAGACTGTCTACAAGACCAGGGTTCTCCTGGAGTGGAGAGCTGTCGCTGTTCAAGGTCAGAGCTACTATATTGAGGAGATCCTGCCCCCTGCTGGTTGAGGCCTGAACTGCTACATGCTCATTGAGAGGAAGGCTGGAGGGAGGGGAGGGATGGAGGGGCAGGATAGGACACTGGCTGAAGTGATTGGAGGAGGGTTGGGGCTAGGCTTCCTTCATCACCTCAACCACACTGCTTCCATAACCTCCTCCCCTCAAACACACAGGCTGCATGGGGGAGGTTAGAAGCTAGGGGGGTGGGGGGGTCGATGGGGGGGGGGGGGGGGGGGGTGAATCAGAGACGTCCACCCTAAAACACAAAGAAGAGTGTGGTTCCTCTGAACCTAAAATGCCCTCGTAGTGACAGGACAGGAGAGCCGACACGCAGCTTTCTTCAGACAGGCAGGAGGACACGAAGGTCGTTTTGTATTCAGACCCAGGCTGATCTCAGGTCACAGGATGATGTAAAGGGTCACGTTGAACCATACAGGGCACACAGGGACTGGGGGGGGGGTATTGTCACATGAAACACAAACTCTCTGAAACTGACTATCACACACAGCGTTTTAGTGCATAATAGTAAAATGTACAACGCCAATGTCCTCAGAGGAAGTTTAGGCTGCTGCAGGCTACTGAACTGAACGAGAAACTGGAAGAGTCTGGCCAGTGTGGCAGGGAGAGAAAGAGTATCTCGTTGTCTACAGTTCGCCTAATTCAGAGTATTTTTTATAATCTCCATTTTCCTAAATTTCATACATACGAAACCTATGTTGTTTCTTAAGACAAGGGCCTTCACCCCCCCCTCACCTCACCTCACCTCCCCTCACCTCCCCTCAACCCCTTCTCCCCCATTACCCCTTGGTACTGCAGTTAAAAACAGGCCATGCTGCAGATGTCAGTCATGCTAATACATAATACAGGAAGCACATTTTGGTTGCTAGTTTTTTCTGTTGTCGTTTTTTTTTTGTATGTTTCTGTTTTGGTTTTTGTTTTATACGAAATCATGCTTCTAGCCTAGTAGTTGATGTTTTTCTTTTGTGTGTTTGTGTGTGTGTGTGTGATTGTTTCTTTTTTAAAAAAAGGTACGAAAACTACAAGTAAATCCTCTTCTCGTCCCACTTTCGCTCGCCGTCGGTTGCGGTTGTCGTCATGGAGACGGTGTTTGTCGTCGTAGTTGGTTCTTCTCTCTTCTCCTCTTCGCCTCCTCCTCCTATTTGTCACGGGGGCTCCTCTCCTCCGTGTTCACCGGCTGCGGGTAGGTCATGTGTCTAAGTAGGGTGGTTTCGGTGAGGGGGTCGAGTCCTGCGGAACGACAGAAACACACAGGCGACGTGAGACACGAAGCCGTCGGAGCAGAGCCACAGGAGAGCGCCCTGTAGGCTTAACCTCCACGTCCAGATGGCTGTCCTCCTGTCAGCTAGCCCAGGAGTCAGTCAGCGCAGGGAGACATCACTGCACCAGGTCTACAGTCCTAACAACCGCAACACTGGTGGGGACTGACTTGAAAATACGCATTTTCTACGTGGAAATGTGCCCTTCCAACACTCAGGTGGGACAAGCTCACTGACTTACTTTACTGTACTGTAGCCTGCTGTATGTCAAATACACAAGTCCATACACAAGGCAACAATTGACATTCACTGGATTAGCTTTTGTATTTACAAGAGACTGTGTTTTCTCTGGTCTGAAATGTCAGTAATCTGGTGAATTAATGCCACTGAGTTCTATTTTAGAGTGTTAAGGCAAGGGTCAAGCTCTCTCTCTCTTGGCACCAGATTAAGACACACACACACACACGCACACACACACACAGTTGTTCCGAAGTGTCTCCACATTAACAGACAACTGGCCTTATGTCTCTGACCTTTGAAGCCTTTCTATTAGTGGAACCCTTCTTTAACCAAACTGGTGAGACACACAGCAGACAGAAACCTATGTCCTGTAATAAACACCATGTCTAACTCTGAACATCCAATAGACTGTCAGTACTAAATACTGTGACCCAGTCAAAAAAAAAACTATTCGTTAGATTAAAGTGCAGAGCGCAGGTGCAAGCCAATCCTGCATTTTTACTGTCGTGCTGCTAGACAGAGAGTACTAGCTACCTAGCTACCACACACACGCTCCTTTAACAGAAATCGACCAAAAAGTACAGTATTAGTTTAATGCTAATCCACACCAACGCTAACGCCGCAGTACTAACGCTAGCGGTCGTTAGTACTTAATGGCTGTTACAACCGGGTCTATTTAATCCAGAGAGGCTGGATTAAACGTGGTAGCCCCCCCAGGCTCTGGGCCCTACCTGTGGGCCCCGCGGCCAGGTGTGTCTGCCTCACTGCTTTACTCTCCGCAGACTGGCACATTTCACTATCTGAGCACCCTTCTTCACATCCACAATATCCGGCTACGTCAGGGAGGGGTGGAGGGGGGAGCCGGAGGCGGGGTGAACGGGGGGGAGGGGGGTGGAGGAGGAGGGGGATAAGGAGGAGGAAGAGGTGGAGGGAGACAAATGAGTGTGTTAGTAGGACATAAACCAGAGAAAGGAGAGAAGAGAAGAGGGAAGGATGAGGGATGGAGGTGGATGGAGGGAGGGATGGAGGGATGGAGGGATGGAGGGAGGTGGATGGAGGGAGGGATGGAGGTGGATGGAGGGAGGGATGGAGGGAGGGATGGAGGGAGGGATGGAGGAAGGTGGATGAAAAGGGATGAAAGACGACAGAAATACAAATGAAAAAACGATGGGAAGTGAGAGGAGAAGATCAGGAGAGATATGGAGACAAGAGGAGAGGATGAGGAGAGAGAAAAGGAGAGACCAGTGTACAGACAGCCAAGACAAGAGTAGAAAAGGAGAGACCAGTGTACAGACAGCCAAGACAAGAGTAGAAAAGGAGAGACCAGTATACAGACAGCCAAGACAAGAGTAGAAAAGGAGAGACCAGTGTACAGACAGCCAAGACAAGAGGAGAAAAAGAGAGACCAGTGTACAGACAGCCAAGACGAGGAGAAAAGGAGAGACCAGTGTACAGACAACCAAGACAAGAGGAGAAAAGGAGAGACCAGTGTACAGACAACCAAGACAAGAGGAGAAAAGGAGAGACCAGTGTACAGACAGCCAAGACAAGAGGAGAAAAGGAGAGACCAGTGTACAGACAACCAAGAGGAGAAAAGGAGAGACCAGTGTACAGACAGCCAAGACAAGAGGAGAAAAGGAGAGACCAGTGTACAGACAGCCAAGAGGAGAAAAGGGGTGGGGGTGGGGGGGACAGGGGGGGTGGAAAGACATGAAAAAGAGAAAAAGGAAAAAGGATAAAGGAGAGGCATCAGAACCATCAACATGAGAGAGAGACCTGCAGGGTGGAGTGATACAGTCACAGTCAGGGTTAATGGACCAAAGACTTTTAATGGAGACAGGAAGGAGAAACAGTCAATGTTGTCAACAGGAGGCCAGACTGACCAAAACAACAGTTAGTTTAAGTTTAATTGAAAATAAACAGACATTTTACAAGGAACTTCAGGGAACACAGCAGATATGAAACAGTGACTATGGAGGTGAGCATTGACGACAGTGTTTTGGTGTTGCGGCAGGCAGAGTGGAGATGGAAGCTTCCGAAACAGGAAGTAGGACTGTGGCTTCCTGCTAAGGGCATGCAGGACTGGGCATGGGATGAAGCAGGGATGGGTGAGCCTGGCTGGACAGACCTATGGCTGGCACACACACACACACACACACACACCCTTCAGCCTGGCTAACCCCTACACAATGGCCCATGCAGGTTAAGCCCGTCATCACCAGCGGCAGGTGACCTGTCAAAGCTCAGAGCCCTACCCCACAACCTAAGTCCTCCACCGCAGCATCTAAACCACAACCAAGTAGATTCTCTCAGACTCTGGGAGACACAGCAGGCGTCTATGGGAGACACAGCAGGCCTCTATGGGAGACACAGCAGGCGTCTATGGGAGACACAGCAGGCCTCTATGGGAGACACAGCAGGCGTCTATGGGAGACACAGCAGGCCTCTATGGGAGACACAGCAGGCGTCTATGGGAGACACAGCAGGCGTCTATGGGAGACACAGCAGGCGTCTATGGGAGACACAGCAGGCGTCTCTGGGAGACACAGCAGGCGTCTACACACACGCCCCGAGCAGCCCCCAGACGATCCTGGTCCTCCTCTATGCTGATCGCTCTCGTTCTGGGTCGGAGGGGGGTGAGGGGGGGGGCGGGGGGGCGGGGGGGGGGGGGGTCTCGCCCGGCCATGGAGCCCAGGTGGCAGACTGGGGAGGGGGGGTGGGGGGGGAAGCCACCTGCGGGTCAGTAGCCCACCTTGCTGCTGTCGCGGCCCAGGATGGCGTAGTTAATGAACTGCTCAGACTCAGCCTCCAGTTCGGTGGAGTCCAGGATGGAACTCTCGATGCTCACTTCCTGACCGCCCTCCTCCCCAGAGCCCTGGCCTCTACGCACCACCTTACGCACCGTCTGCACACACACACACACACACACCACAAACACACACACAACACACACAAACAGGGGAGGGGGAGTGGGTGACAGTGGGGAGTGGGGAGGAGACACAGACCGGGGAAAAATAAAATGTTGAAAGAGATGAGAGATCGAGGAGAAAATGACAGTTGGACGGAGGTTAGGTTTTGTCCCTGCCTCCTTGTGTCTGTCACACTGTCAGTCAAAGTTCCGCCAACATTGTTTCCCCATTCTAGTTGGGGAAACTCACACACACTCTCACACACACACAGACAAATCTTAGGAAAACGTCCCATGCCAGAAGAATGTGGTGACGTCATGATTATCGGTGTAATAATCATACAATGAGTGTGAGTGTCATCATGGTTGAACATGGTAAACAGAGGGAGGTGTGGGGAGGGGGGGGGGTTAACTGGGTCACAGACCCCCAGTGCATGCTGGGATTGCTGACCTTCTTGGTGACGATGTTGCCGTGTTCGTCCGTGAACTGCTCCTCGCTCACCTGTTCCCCGGGGAGTTCCTCTGCCTCGTCCCCCTGGAACACGGGGATAAGGGATCCACACGTTATTTAAAGACATCCTGCTGACCCTTTGATGTTTTCTTACTGCACCGGCAGACAAACGGACCTGTTTTAAGCATACCCGAGCTCACGTCCAATATTTTTGCACCATAACTTGATAGGTTATTTTTTTGCAGTGTGTGTACGTGCTGCATACAGTATTACCGTACACAGTTAACACAATTAAGCTGGTTAACTCTGGGTGTGTCCAGGTTTACCTCGTGAAGGTAGGAGTTAGTCTGTGTATGGGAGTCAGTCTGTGGATGGGAGTCAGTCTGTGGATGGGAGTCAGTCTGTGGATGGGAGTTAGTCTGTGGATGGGAGTTAGTCTTTGGTCGGAAGTTAGTGTGTCTGATCAGCTGTGGGAGCAGGGAGGTGGAGAGAGGAACAGGGGAGACAGTGTGTAGGACAGAGAGAGAGAGAGAGACAGAAAGAAAGAGATAGAAAGAGAGAGAGAAAGAGAGAGTAAGAGAGAGAGAGAGAAAGAGGAGGAATGTGGAGCGGTTTAAAATAGATCCCCAAAGAGACTCCCTGTTTACTACAGTCACCAGTCTCCGTAAACCCAGACACCAGGACAGAGAGAGGGGGGAGGGGGGAGAAGGAGAGAGGAAAAGAAAAGAGAGAGCGAGAGCCAAACAGAGAGATTAAAGATCACCACAGACGCAGAGAGAAACAGCGTCGTCAGGAACAGTAGCCCAGGGTGAGTTAGCTCTGCCCCAGCCACAGAGAGAAAGGCTACATGCTAGTACTGCTATCACCGCTAACTATTTATAAGATTGGCTATTTATAAGATCACACAGAGCCACGAGGCCCTGAACAGAGCCTGGGACTGGTAGTTGTGTTGAGACCAGCTTTGGGGTTGAGGTTGGCGGGGAGGGGGGCGGTGGAGGAACAAGGAACAACACACAACCAGCTCAGATGTTCATACGCTCACTGTCAAACCCTGAGAATAGCCAAAAGAGTCCATTCATAGCAGCGAACATATTTATAGAGCAATGCTAGCTGTACTGTCTACAGTAACAACCAGCTCAGATGTTCATACGCTCACTGTCAAACCCTGAGAATAGCCAAAAGAGTCCATTCATAGCAGCGAACATATTTATAGAGCAATGCTAGCTGTACTGTCTACAGTAGCTTCGATACTGTAGACAGCTGCCGGCTAAATCTGGGCCTCTCCCATGGTGCAATGTACTTAAAACATACAGTAGACAAGAGTAAAACTGTTAAACAATTCCAATCTAGAAAACGTTATTGTCTGTAGTTATAACTTAATTCCCACACGCTCCCTCTCTCTCTCTCTCTCTCTCTCTCTCTCTCTCTCTCTCTCTCTCTCTCTCTCTCTCTCTCTCTCTCTCTCTCTCTCTCTCTCTCTCTCTCTCTCTCTCTCTCTCTCTCTCTCTCTCTCTCTCTCTCTCTCATGCTCTCTCTCCCCTCCCCTTTCCTCTCCCCTTCTCTCCTTATGTCTCTCCCCCCTCTCTCCCCCTCTCTCTCTCCGTGGGGTACCTTCAGGATGACCCTGCGGCGGACCACACGCGTGGTGACATTCTCCTCCTCGTCGGCCAGGCCCTCTGCCTCGCCCAGCTCGCGGTCCAGCTGCGCGTGCACATAGGTGAGCACGGTGCGCACGGTACCGCTGGCGATGTGGATCACGTTCTGGCAGCTGATGACCAGGAAGGCCAACAGTACCAGGCTGAAAAGAAGCTCCGTCACCAGCGCCCACATACCCTCAGCTCGCCTGTGTCCCTCTGCTCGCTACCCCGACGCCGCCGGCGTCACACACACGCTCACACACACACACACTCGCGCCTCGCGCCCCGGGTGACGCCCCCCCCCCCCCCCCACGCTGGTGTGCAGTAACAGCTGCAGGTCTTCAATCTCTGTCTGCCCGCGTGTTCTGCTTGTTTCTCTGCGTTTTATCCGCCGGTCGGGGCTGCAGGTTTTATCCCGTTCGTTTGATCTCTTTCTCTTCTTCTCTCATTCTTCCTCTCCGCCTCTCTCTCTCGGTGGGTGGGTGGGTCAGGGGGAATGGAGGGACCCGGCCTTCACATGCGAACGGCTGCAACCTTGGAGCCTTCTGTTCTCTCTCTCTCTTTCTCTCTCTCTCTCTGTCTCTCTGTCTCTCTCTCTCTCTCTCTCTCTCTCTCTCTCTCTCTCTCAGAGAGGGGCGGTCATGAGAGCTTGTGAGGTGGAGCTATGTTAGCCTGCTAGCTTCCTGTGTGACGGCTGGGACCACGGATCTGGTGCATGCTGGACCAGTGACAACCCCCGGCTATGTTTAGCTTGACACACTGTTTGTGCCCTTCTTGGGCCTTCTGTGTGTGTAGTACGTGTGTGTGTGTGTGTGTAGTACGTGGGTGTGTGTGTAACAGGACAGGAAATCATCCAAACTTGTTAAAATAGTTTTGGAATGCAGTCAACCTGTCTAGCACACCATCTTAGTTTTCACAACCATGCTGAACATGTAACACAGAATGCATCCATTGGGAAATGTCAATGGTCTGATATTACAAAAGCATGTTGGTGAAGCTGATACCACAAGACCACGCTGTGTGTGTGTGTGTACCAGATATCCCTCCTAAAATTGGTTTGCTATCAGGTGCATATTTTATGTTCTTCCAGAGTTACTATAACAATATTATGACATTCGTTACTGATTTAAAGGTTGAACTTAAAATTATGGTTAAAGTTTAATCGTTCAAAGGTTAAAAGTAAAATAGTTGAAATTAGTTTAAAGGTTAAAAGTAAAATAATTTAAGGATTAAAGGAACTAAAATTATTTTAGGGTTAGGGTTAGGTGTAGGGTTATGTCAAATTGTTTAAGATGAAAAATAAAATTGTTCTTAAAAGTTCAAACAAAAAACATTTCAAGGTAAAAAGTAAAACGGTCTCCAGACTACAATAAAGCGTACGGAGCGAGGCGACATCTGACCTGTCCACGGAGACGCCCCCCGTCCCAGCTGTGCAGCTCCGGGACCCTGTGAGGGAACCCCAGGCCCTTCTCAAACGGCTGGGTCCCCCGGAAGTGTCCCCTCAGGATCTCCGAGTGTCCCATGTCCCTCACAGGCTGCAGCAAGGCCTCCTGGGACACACGCCCGCCGTCCCCGTCCATGGCGGCGCGGACCGATGACATCACGGCGTCCACCGCCTGGCGCGGCTGAGACCCCACCCAGGCCTGTGTGGGGTCTGTGACGGGGTGCCAACCGGGGCCCGACTGCTCCTGCAGGTAGGACAGGAAGGAGCCTCCACCGCCGCCGCCGCCACTGCCACCCCCGCTGTTACCACTTCCTGCTCCGCTGCTGCCGCTGCTGGCCTCACACGACCTGGGGGAGAGAGAGAGGGGGAACTGAGGGGAGGAGTACTGGGGGGGGGAGGGGCAGTAGGGGCTGTAAATTGTTTGTTTAGTACAGGAGGTGTTTACATCATCAACAGTCGACACCTCAGTAGATTAGCCAATAAGAACAAGCCATGACACAGTCGACACCTCGGTAGATTAGCCAATAGACAAGCAGCCCCGGGGGGGCACATCGTCATGCGGTTGCCGTGCCGACGGCGTCCAGGACTCACCTGTCCCCGTTGCGGTCGACCACGCGGCTCAAACCGGGAGAGTCACTGAGGCGCGCATACACACGCTGCTGTCCTGCAACAAGAGAAAGCCCTTCCTCTGAGCCTGGCCCTCCTCCTCCTCCTCCTCCTCCTCCCTCGCTCGCCGCGCTGCAGAGCGCCTCCGCACCGTCCGACCTCGCGGCCTCTGACCTCTGACCCATGTCCAGCCCGTTAAGGTCAACCCCGGCGAGGGTGGGCGTGGCCGTACTGAACGAGGCGGGCGTGGCCGCGCTCATCTCCGAGTCAGCCCCCATCTCCGTGTCGTCCTCCTCCAGCCCGCCCCCCGCCCCGCTCGCCCCACTGGCAGCGCTCCCCGGCCGGCCCAGGCTCCCGTACGGAAGCACCAGGAGCCCCTCGGAGTCGTCGGCGTTGCTGCACTCCAGGGAGGAGTCCTCCACCGCCACCAGAGAGGGGCTGTTACCGGAGGGCCACACCTGCACGTCGGACATCTCCATCAGGGTGTCTTCTTCGGTGGTGGCGATGGGGGCGCAGTCCAGGCTGGAGACCTCCTGCCAGTAGGGTTCGGCACCCAGGGGGGAGGGCAGGCTGTACTGCATGGAGGCTGGGGAGAGCAGCTCCTCCTGAACCAGCCCATAACCTGGAGCGAGACACAGAGAGGGAGACTGACACGAGCCCCCCGCCTCGTTCCCCCCTCCAGCACCGGGACCCCAGGGGAGGGGTGCCACTGTCCAAGAGGACAGGGCAGCCAGAGGGAGGGGGAGAGAGGGGCGGGGGTTAGGGGGACAGGGGGAGGGTTAGGGGAGAGGGGGCTAGCTGGAAGAGAGGTGCAGGGACTGAGGGAGCCGGGGGGACCTCTCAAGGGGATGGGGGGGGCGGGGGGATGGGGGGCAAGCCAGACCAGCCAGCACCAACATAGAGCAGCTGTGTCAGCAGCAGCAGACGACCAGGGCAAGGACCAGGGCCAGGGCCAAGACCAGGGCAAGGACCAGGGCCAGGGCCAAGACCAGGGCCAAGACCAGGACCAGGGCCAGGGCCAAGACCAGGGCCAGGGCCAGGGCCAAGGCCAGGGCTAGGGCTAGGGCTAGGGCTAGGGCTAGGGCCCTGGTGTCCTGGTGTCCTGGTGTCCTGATGCTGCTGCACTCACTAGCCACCAGCAGGGAGGACCACAGCCCCTTCCTCTCCCTGGTTCACACACTCACACATGCCACACACACAGGCTTACACACTCACACACACACATGCCACACACACAGGCTTACACACTCACACACACACATGCCACACACACAGGCTTACACGCTCACACACGTTCACGCAACCTCACGCAACCTCGGACATGACAGGCAGGTTAAATATTATATTCAGGCTGTATGGCATGCGTGCAAGCAATCTCATTCCCACACCATACACACACACACTCTCACACACACACATCCAACCACACACAACAATAAACAGTACAAACAATTCAGAAATCAACAGAAGAGAACCATTTACCACAAAAGTCCACTCCAGTCACGTAAATCTCTCACAAACAAACACACATTTGAATACAGAAACAGTTTTCATGTATAACTCCCATAGGAGACAACCTATTTTGTTTTTCGATGGATTTCTTTTTGAAGTTGAATTAGGAAAATGTGCTTCTCATGGGCCCATGGACACTGGACTCAAGTCACTCCAGAAACCGCTGTGAATCTTCATGTGTATGTGAACATTCATTCTCAAAGAGGAAGTAAGATTTTGTGGAGGATGTATGGGGATGGTAGCGTGAGGAGTGAAGTCCTGGACGGGGGTCAGGGGTCAGGGGTGAGGGGCTGACAGAACGACCCTGGTATGTACACATGTGCATGATGATCCTGCAGGAAGTGATCTTGTTTACATCCTGTGAGAATCTCTGACTCAGGTGCATTCTGAGTGCACTGCCTTGCCTTTCTCCATCGCTCAGCCATCCCACTCTCCCTCCCTCTCTCCCTTCTGAGTCTCTCCTCCCTCCATCCCCATTCCTCTCCCTCCTAATTCCCTCCTCCTTCCTCCCTCCCTTCTCCATCTTTCCTCCCTCTCTTCTCTCTCCCTCTCCCTATCCATCACCTTTCTCCTTAACTCTCCCTGCCTCCCTCATGTCCCACATGTCCTGTTTCAAGGTCAAAAAGGAACTTGGGGCATCAGCTACATATGCAGCATGTTGGAGTAGGAGAACTAGACTCACATCTGTGCAGAATCAGATGACATGAGCATTGTGATGGACCAGCATTGTGATGAATGTGTCTGTGTGTAGGTGCGTCGGTAAACCAGAACCACCACAGAACTCCAGCCGAACAGGAGGACAAACACACACAAACACAGAGACAGATCCTGACAGTCCTGGAACGAGGAGACAGGAGGATGGTTGAGGAGGAGCGAGAGGGAGAGGGAGAGAGATAAAAGGCAGTTTGTGCCCCTCTGTGTGTGTCTGGTGTGTGTGCGTGTGTATCTGGTGCGTGTGCGTCTGTGTTCATCTGTGTGTGTGCTCGTGTATCTGGTGTTTGTGGTGTGTGTGTTCCTGGTATGTGTGTGTGTGTGTGTTAAAAGACAGGGGTAACATGATTCGTTGCTGGTGGTGAGTGTTGCTGAGTGTGCAGTGGGTATTAGAGAGGCTGGCTGGCAGGGAAAGACCAACACCATCTCCAGACGTCCAGCTAAGAAGGCCAAAGGACATCATGTTTACGGGATCTCTTACACCAGATAGTGTGTGTGCCTGGTGTGTGTGTGTGTGTGTCTAGCGTGTGTGTGTGTGTGTGTGTGTAGTGATGATGATGAGTAGAGATGTTGACCCGACCCTCCTGGTAAACGAGACGTGTACAAACACACAGTAAGTCGAAGCTCGTACACACAGGAAACACACACAGGAAACACACACAGGAAACACACACAGGGACGACACGTGGACTTGCAGAAGACGCACGAGGTGAAGGACTGACAGGGAGGAAACAGAGACACGGTGAAACACACTCCTGAAATACAGTACCTTGGAAAAAAACACACAGGAAATGCACAACACAACACACACACACACACATCACTGAGACAAATGGAAGGTTTACATGAAGTGATGTTGCGAGGTCAGAAACCGACCCCCACAGACGTCACTCCCAAGACACTCACACACACACGTTGACCGTCAGACAAGGACCGTCACGTGGCAACACCCACACATGAACAGGTCGGTCACTATGCAGAACCGAAAAAGACCCGGAGGCTTTTTCACCGCCCCTGGAGAGGAGAGATCGTCACAGGTGTCGAAGGAGAAGAACAGAGAAGAACGACGGCAGTCTCATGCTTCGGCGTCGAGGCCACGCCTCTCTTACTCTGTTAGTCCCATTCTGGTAGGTACCCGTCACATGCACTACTTCAAGACTACATCTCCCAGAAGACACTTCTGACACATGCCCCTAGGTCCGATGCTTCCATGCGAGCATAGGAGAGGCGGGAGCTGAGGGTGCTTCTGGCTACATGCACATGCAGACATGCAGGAGGACAGGGAGGAGGAGGGGCCGGGAGAGGAGGGAGAGGAGGGAGAGAGAGAGAGGGGGACAGGGGGGAGGGAGATGAAGAGACAGGGAGGGGAGAGAGGAGGCAGAGGGGTGGGGAGAGACGGAGTGAGAGAGAGAGGGACACCCCTCCCCTTCTTCCTGAGGGCTGAGAACGGTGTGCGAGAGGAGGGGGGGTTCACAGCAGACAGGTCAAAACGTAGATTTTTCCAGAGTAGGAAACGAAAAAAAGAGTTCGGAAAAATGCACAACTCGTCGTAAAAAAATTAAAAACTCAAATTTATAAAGATGAGGGCCGGAGGTCAACATGAGGTCGGCATGAGGTCAGAGTTTGGAGAGGAGTGAGAAGGAGGAAGAGGAGACCAGGCTGCAGATGACATGTCCAGAGAAACACACAGAGAAAGAGAGAGACAGAGAGAGAGAGAGAGAGAGAGAGAGAGAGAGAGAGGGGGGGGCAGATAGTCAAAGGGAACAAGTACGGGAGCCCAGAGGGACAGACAGTGCAACGACCCCCCCTCAGTCCCCCCCAGCCCCCCCAGAGAGAACCCCCCCACCCCATGCACACACAGGCAGAGAGAGAGAACATTTGGACTGTTACAGTAACCTGGGCTTCATCCTTGCTGCTACGTACTGACCACTCCGTTTCTATGACGACCTAGCATGTCGTCTCAGAGCTAAGAGAGGGGAAGTGACCCGCGCGGAGTTTGACGAGCCCGCCCTGCTTGTGTGCTAGTCTACTGGAGGATTCTGTCTCCACAGGACTGTCTAGTATCTCAAATCATCTCGACTGGAGATTCCTCTTCTTGTTGTGCTTTTTCAAGCCATAGACAAGGAGATCACCTGGGATCACCTGGGATCGGCTGGGATCGGCTGGGATCACCTGAGATCGGCTGGGATCGGCTGGGATCGGCTAGGATCGGCTGGGATCGGCTGGGATCGGCTGGGTCTGGGAGGGTCAGTCAGAACTCAGTCAGTAAGAGATCCTCTTGAAACAACCAAGTCATCATCATCGAGTGAACAGCGTTTAGAGACAATACCCTGGCTGGGGGACTGGGGGGCTGGGGGGCTGGCTGGCTGCAGGGATTGTCTGCTAAGAGCGTATAACCACCTGGTCACTCAGCCTCAAAGGACAGACCTTTGGGAGTCTGACAGACAGACAGTCCGACAGACAGGCGGAGAGCAGACAGACAGACGGTCAGACAGGTGTCAGATTCACTGCAGCAGTGATCGGACTCTGCTGTCTCCCTCATGGCCACAGGTCTATGCATCGTTACATCACCTCTCATTGCTCCAGTTCTCACAAGGGTGGGCCGCCTTCTCCCTGCCCTGCCCGGACCAGTCCAAACCAGTCCAGACCAGTCCACACCAGGGCTGTTCACAACTGTCCAGGCCCAGAGTGAGACTGGAGTCAATCTGATGTAGGTTATGCATGGGGAACAAACCATGAGACAAAGGTGTCAAAGCCTGAGGTGACCAACAGGAGGACTGGCCGGAGGGCAGGTCCAGTCTGGATGCATGTCGGAGGTGTCGCAGCACTTATCCACACGGTACACAGCCAACACAAACACACTGGATTTCACATCAACCTCCATCTATGCGGACACCGACTCGAATGACGTCTACACCCAACGCTGCATTTATGCTGTAACTGTACTGTAATGTGTAGACATGAAATGCTAACACATCCGATATTATAATGAGGAGTTGTTATGTACTTAAACTTTACCACAGTGCAAGATTGACTTGGTTTTGTAGTCAATTGCTCATACTTATCTTATCACAGAACATGAAACTACGCCAAATAAATCCCATAATTTAACATTAAAAGCATTATTATTACAAAACATTTCACTTGATTAATTCAACTAAAGAGATCTTAATTGGAGCCACAGGGGTGTTTGATGTGACAGGAATGAAGCCACTTATCTATTATTCATACATTTTTCATCTAACCTTTATTCAACTACGAGAATGACTCACTGATATGAAAATCTATGCTACATATCACAGACACATGTCAGATATCACAGACACATGTCAGATATCACAGACACGTGTCAGTTATCACAGACACGTGTCAGATATCACAGACACATGTCAGATATCACAGACACATGTCAGTTATCACAGACACATGTCAGTTATCACAGACGGAAGCTGGAGTGTCTTGAGTCCTTGTCAGGGCTGTTGAGAGAACCTTCTAGATGTGTTGCCACGCGACCTGGCAGCGGCACAGGAGAGCAGAGGGGGAGAGGCGAGGGAGGAGGGGGGGGGGAGGCAGGGGGGAGGAGGAGGAGAGAGGGGGTACTTGTCTGGGAGGGTTTAGGGGTAGGGGGTGTTTAACTGGTTTTGGGGGTCCAGGGATGAGGGGGGGGCACCTTACCATTGGTCAGGCCCGGGGAGGCGGTGTCCCTTTCATTGTGCCGGCGTCGGCTGGGCTCCCGGGCCTCCTGCCGTCCGCTGGGCGGGGGGCCCGGACCCTCCAGCATGTTGACGATGTCCATGCGGTCGATGCTCTTCAGAGCTGTGTACAAACTCTCCACTGCACAGAGGGAGGGAGACGGAGGGAGGGAGGGAGACGGAGAAAAGACACAATGAGAGAGATGGAGGGAGAGATGGAGGGAAGAGTCCAGAGACAAGCACAGGAAATGGGAGAAGAGTCCAGAGACAAGCACAGGAAATGGGACAGTGAAAACAACCTGGGACTGGCCCGTCCCCGACAGACAGGCCCAGCAACCAATCAGACGGGAGTATGGGGGAGAGGGGGGCGGGATCTCTGCTACTCACTCTTGGCTCTCTTGCCCTCGCGGGTCGCCCATAGGTTGAGAAGGGTGGAGCTCTGCTCCAATAGGGAGTTGGGATTCTCCACGCGTATCTTGTTGATGTCGTCCACGCTGAACTGCAGCTCTCTGGCCAGCTCTGGCCAGGAGGAGGAGGTGGTGGAGGAGAGATGGGTGTGGAGAGGAAGGAGAAGTCTCTTCATTAGCTAGTCGCTACACAGCAGACACAGACCCACAGACACAAGCACAGACACAGACCCACAGACACAAGCACCAGACAGACCCACAGACACAAGCACAGACACACACTCATTCACTCACCAGCCCAGCTCAGTCCCAACTGCTCAGCTATCAAAGCCATCTTCAGTTCAGTCCTTTCCATGGCGCTCATTGATGCTGCAGAGACCAAACCACAACTGACACTTTAACATGGGAAGGTGTTAACCTTTTCATGTTCCTGTTAAATTTGCCTGAAAACGCCTAAACAGCATACCCAAAGTAAATTGGAAGCTGTTCTTGAACCATTTGGAGTACATGCATGTAAATGATCTCTTTTGAAAGCTGACACTCTGAAGTTATGTCCCCTGTTGTCAGGACCCCTGTCAGTCCTTCTAGTGTTGAGTAATAGAAGCTTGAACACAAGGAAAGTGAAAATTTCTATTTCCGCCTAGATTTTGTTTTGAAAACAGAGGCCTGAAGAGGCCTAGAGGTGGTAGGTATTATCTGGAAGACTAAATTGGACCACAGGTTGAAGCCTTACCCAATTCAAATCAAAAGTCAAACATAATACCACAATATATTCATATTTGACACATGTTTTTATAAGAGTACATCCAGGAATTTTCTAAAAGGGTCTTTTGGAGACTCCAAAATGACCCTTTGTAACCAAGGTCAAGGTCAAATAAAAAGGTATTATTTTTCATAATTGTTATCTCTGGCCCATCTCTGGTACTTAGAAATATCATATATAATAGCTAAATCCCTAATTAGTAATACTGAAACACAAAAACTGAAGCATGAACACATTGGAGTGCTTTATCTGATTCCAAGGATTGGCGCACAAAGAACACTGATTCTGTCAACCATATTGCGCAATCGACTGTTATTTTGAAGGCTCCACAGACGCATACAAATGAGGTATTGGCATTTTCAGCTAGCTGTCAGCTACAAGGCTAACGAGCTAATTTCAGAGCCAGTCGAAGCCAGTTCGAGAAATTTGTTTAGAACGAGTGTGGGGGGGGGGGGCGGGGGGGGGCAGGACGCACAGACCTAGTTGGCTTTAGAGGGCTGTCAACGGGGCATGGAAGCTCCTATTGGGTCGAACAAGGTGTCAATCAAAAGGGGAGGGTTCAACGGACATTTTGAGACCTTCATTTTGTAAATACTCCGTTGATAAATCGGAGAAAATAACACTTTTATGTGAACAAGTTGTTTCTTCCGTCGGCTAACTTGCATAATGAAACAAAGGATAATGGCTATTCATGAACGTAAAACATTGTATTTGGACGAATTACTTTACATGGTTAGATACTTTGAACCCTTGGGACTTAGCAGATCAAGTTTTGATGGCATGATTTGCACACCTGGACCTATTTGAACAACTTAGGGTGAGTACAACTTTTTTCTTTGGCATTGTTGAAGGAATGTTCACCGGAAAAAGACGTTGACTTTGCTTGCTATTGCGACTTGATCTTGAATTGGTTTATTTCAATGGAAGCACAAGAATCGTAGCTTTCCAACGATGTATAACATGTGTAGCGTCTAAAAAATATATTTTTTAGAATTTAGTGCGTCGTAACTAAGGAAGGGGGAGGCAGCATTTTTGTCTCGCGGGCGAAACAGGAGCGTAAACAGGTTAAACGGTGAGTTGTGAGTGAGGGCATGGACAGGGCTCATGGAATCTGAAGGTGGGGATTTTGGGGTGGGGTGCTGGGGGTGGGGCGCTGGGGTGGGCGCTGGGAGGGGGGGGGGGGCTGTAGGTGACCCGGTGACCAATGAGAGGCCTTTACCCATGGCTGGTTCAGTCAGGCCACTGTATCGCTCCCTCAGGGCCAAAGGGGTCAAAGTTCGCCTGCGGTCCTCACTTCCCGCCGTCTGCCAATCACAAACAGGCACCACAGCGAAAACGTTGACGTAATGTAGGCAGAATACTATAAATACAATATAGATATATCCAATAGGTGGATCTTCGAGGTAGGTTTAGCTCAGTGGTTAGAGCTTTTGACTGCATGTCAAGAGGTCGCTGATTCAAATCCCCATGGTGACATGGTGACATGGTAACGTTACCTTGATACAGGGGGGCATGGTGACATTGAGGTTGCAGAGAACATGCTGGCTGTCTTCATACTTTGTGGTCTTTCTCAGGAAGGAGAGGAAACCAGCCGGCTCCTTACTGCTGTCTCTCACCTGGAGACCCACAGGAGACCGTCAGGGAGAGGGGGAGAGAGAGAGAGAAAGAGAGAGAGAGAGAGAGAGAGAAAGAGAGAGAGAGAGAGAGAGAGAGAGAGAGAGAGAGAGAGAGAGAAGGAGAGAGAGGAGAGACAGGGTGAGCTACAGCAGCAGCAGGAACCTACCTTGACAGAGACGGGGAGCCTGTTGTCTTTGAAGGCCTGGAAGCTGAAGCAGCGAGGCTGCTGGGTAGCCTTCCTCACAGGAACCAGGTTCCCTGAACACTCCAGGTGCAGCGGCATGCCCTCCATCACCTGCCGGGGGCACCACACACCATACCACACACACCAGACCACACACACCAGACCACACACACACACCATACCACACACACCAGACCACACACACCAGACCACACACACACACCAGACCACACACACCAGACCACACACACACACCATACCACACACACCAGACCACACACACCAGACCACACACACACACCATACCACACACACCATACCACACACACCAGACCACACACACACACCATACCACACACACCAGACCACACACACCAGACCACACACACCAGACCACACACACCATACCACACACCATACCACACACACCAGACCACACACACACACACCATACCACACACCATACCACACACACCAGACCACACACACACACCATACCACACACACACCATACCACACACACACACATACAAACCAAACCACACACACACCCCACACACACACACACATACGTTAAGCATCTCACCTAAATCTTCCACTCATTAAACCCCCCCCAGCCCCCCTGACCCTCGGCCCCCCTGACCTCGATATCTCGGCTGCGGGCCACCTCTGTGAAGTTCTCGTGCTGCTCCAGGGTCTTGTCCATCTTGTCGTCCGTCATGCAGTAGCATCGCAGGCGGCCCTCACGCACCTCGTTCATCTTGGCGAACACCACAAACTTGGCCATGTAGGGCACGGCCGACAGCTCGCGGTACAGCAGGTTGGCGAACGACACGGCCTCGGCCGTCCGGGGACAGTCCGACAGCCAGAACCTGGAACCACGACAACATGTGGAACGTTCTGGAAACATCTCTCTGTCTCTCTCTCTGTCTGTCCTTTTCTCTGTCTCTCTCTGCCTCCCTCTCTCTCTCTCTCTCTCTCTCTGTCTCCCTCTCTCTGTATCTCTCTCTCTGTATCTCTGTCTCTCTCTGTCTCTCTGTCTCTCTCTCTGTATCTCTCTCTCTCTCTCTCTTGTGTTGGTGTCAGAGGTCAGAGGTGGACGTACCTCGCCGACACGTTGGTGTGAAGCTGGCGCAGTCTTTGGAGTAGACGAGTTTGGTGGTGCCGGT